>NC_092016.1:1715000-2015000 GCF_042242105.1 Pempheris klunzingeri | reverse complement strand
AAAACTACACCTTTGTTCCATAACAGTACTAGTGCTGTTGTGAATGAGCTCCTGGCCTGACTTATTATGTCTCTGTTTGACTCCCTACTGGAGGATTAGGGTGGCCCCTGCCCCAGTCAGTCCAAGAATGGATGCCCCCCCAGTAGCATTGTTTTGACTTGAATACCACAGGGGGCTGGTGTGCCCGACTGCTGAGTCATGGTAGAAAGGATGGATGACTCAGTAAATGAGTCGTAACGTCACAACCGGACTCTGAGGCATGAATAGTTAAAAAAAAAAGTTAGAAGATAAAAAGCATTTAATGAAAAGTTCTCTTTTAATCACTCTTGCAAGGAAACATTAATGAATAGAAAACCACTCTTAATGAGGGGGAAAAGGGATAAATAAACTCAAATAAAAAAAGAAATCACTCTTATAGTGGAAAAACATGGAGTACAGAGGATAATATGGCTTAAAGATCTTACATAATCACAGGGAATTGACTTGCCAAAACACTGGCTCTCTGACACATTGGACAAGACAAAGAGAGACGTGGACTAAATATGCACACAAGGTAAGTGAACACAGGTAGAAACAATCAGGGCAGAGCAGACAATCACACAGGTGGAAAAACACATAAAAGCAGGAAGTAATGCTAACATTACAAAGAGACTGAAGACTGGACAAAATAAAATGATATAATTCACTAGACATAACAGTTTAGATGTGTGATTAAGTAAAGTAGTGTCCTGATCAGAATGTGTAATCCCATATTAAACAGTTTGCAGGACGCAGCACCACATCTTTATGTGAAGGCTTTATGTGTATAGGTAAATAATAAATTATAGGAACAAAGACTGAGTGTGTATGAGTAGTTTAAATCCCATGATGATCAATGGTATTCAGAGAAATGTTAGTGAGACAGAAACAAGAGCGTCATCAGCAAAGAAAAGTTATTTCTACATAGCAGCCACAAGTGAGGGCTTTAATACCAAAACGATCTTTTTCCACTTAATACAGATTCATCATCACTCACTGTAACACTACCAGACTTGTGATGGAGCCTCCATGAATGTGTTTACATAGACATGAGCATAAGCACAAATCCCTTATCCTGGTTTTGACAAACCTGGATATGCCCTGAAAGAAACCAGGCTAGCGTTATTTGTACACATCTTATCCAGGTTTCTGGTCACTCCCAACAACCTGCGCAGTCACGGCCTCAGCCAAGTGACGCAACAGAAACACAAACAAAGGTGGCAGTGAAAGCATCTCGCTTCTGAGGCGACGAAGACGCACAGTTTTGTCTTTTGGGAATGAGAGAGATGGATTTACTTGGTAATTTAGGTGCGAAAAAGTATTGAAACGCTGACCTATTCAAGTCTGTAGCGCACAGGTCACAGGACAGGTTACGATTTCAGTACTGCTGGCTTGTGTTGCAAATATCACAGGATTTATGTGTTCTGTGTAAATGCCATATCCCAAATAATATACAAATTGGCCCCATAACCAAAGTACCCATGTATATGTACCCTGTGTTCTCAAGTCAACAATTATGGTATTTAAAGTAGAATTTTGACAGAATTTATTGGATATCAGGAAATCAACATAAATCTCTTCATTTACAACAATTTTACTGTGAAATCATTGTTATTATAAGTGTCACACAGGTATAATCTGATGATTGTGGGCAGATTATGCTGGTTACTCCAATGCTACCATGTTGTCATTCAATACTTTGCCCCTTTATAACTTTATTACATTTTTACCAAGTGTTACTCTGCTGTTTCAACTTTTGAATTAAAAAAAACCCAATATTACCACTTGTCACTTAACATTAATATATATTAACGTGTTATTCCAGAGCTGGAATATGAACAGCTACATTCATTAATAAGATTTTCTACATACCTGTGTGATTGTGGTGTTCTTCTACTCTAAAGGTGGCAGAACATTAGAAACATGAACAAACACTAAGGCAGAATTACAGCCATATGATCATGTTTTATGTTTTTTGACCAAAAGCTTGGAAAGATCAGAGCTTAACCTCAGATATTTGTACACTAAACATCATAATGGAAACAATCTGGTTCACATACAGACTGATTCATGTCAAGTTAACTGAACACGGGAGCGGTTGGCAACCTGCCACCAGTGTGTGAATGGTGTGTGAAAGGGTGAATGTAGTGTTAAAGTGCTTTGAGTGGTTGAACACACTAGAAAAGTGCTATACAAGTGAGTCCTTTTACCAAATACCAACAACACAGTCTCACTCCCAACATGTCAAGCGTGGCAGCTTATTCAGTGGCCCCACGCTTCAAACTATGACGCTGTGGGTGTCCCTCTGGTTTTGTGTGTGCAGCGCGAGGTCAAGGTGGTCAGGTTAGCGACAGTACACATGCAACATCTGGTTAGACTTTCAAAATAAAGCATTTTGAGTTTATGATGTGTAGCATATGGCAAAGTCAGGTCATCATCTTGGTAAAGTTAAGTCAGGACTTTCATCATAATGGTAAATCAGGTAAAGACAAATAGCTTTAACCAGGTACATCTGATTTCAACAGTGTTTAACAAATGACAAATTAACAAATGAATACAAAACATTAGATCTGAAAGAGATCTGGTGTAAAATGACCCAATCACCCGATGATTAACATATCAAAAGCTTTTATTTTACAGTCCAAACATAAAGACACACAAACATTAGTTGTCTGCTTTACACGTGTATAAAAAATAAATCATATCTACAAATCTAAAACACAGCTTTCATTTACAGGTGTGGCACGTCACGTTCTGAATTTCAAAATAAAAGTAGATTTCCCTGAAAGTTTTAACCCTCCGCTGAGGAGGAGATCCGAGCTTGAACCGCAAAACTTCTCTTGTTTTTATCCACCTCGGTTGTGTGAATGTAAGAAGACGAAGAAGAAGAAATGAAACAGCTCCAGTCTTGGCTCGGACAACAGTTTCAGTTTGCTTTTATATCCACACGCCAATTTTTACACCTCACACTACCCGAGACATACATTTAGAGGTTATTTTCTAATTTCTTCTTTAATGCCCAAATTGAAAATGTGAATAAAAACGGGAGGACGGAAACACTTTGTATTCACTAAATCCCGATGATCTGTGTGACCTGGAGTTCATGTGTTCATGAGTGTAAAAAATGTCCACGTGCATCAACTTTAAACTGACTTCGAATGATAAAACAGCTGCAGAAGAACCAGACAACAGCACATCTGGGACCAAAATGAATTTCATCACAGCAGAGTTGGCTGATGTCACCTGTAATCAATGTGTAATACCAAGGTAATCATCCACCTCAGTATTGATAAATATTTTTTTAGCGTGTTTAAGTTTTATTCTGTATTCAAACAGCTGACTTTTCTTCAGACTGAGCGCTCAGGATTAATGAATAACGTGAACAAAAAGCAACTAAATGGAGCGCTGCCAGCTGCACTGTCTCTGTTTGGAATGGAGCCACAGGCGGAGGCGCTGGCTCGCTGTGATTGGTTGGTTTCAGGTCACTTTTAGGTGCATTCGTTTAAGGCCTGAAGGAATTAAAAGATCCAACATACTGATGTGTTGGTTCAGCTGAGCTCTGACGTCTGAAACTTCTTCTGAATGTCGGCTGTTTGCTGCAATATGCTTCTCAATGATTGGCTCATTCACAGCCGTGTGGAAAGTCACATCCAATCACACTCGTGCAGGTGAGCAGTGCCGACATGACATCACGTATCGCTGTTATTTTGGTGATTACACTCGTGTCTGCTGTCTGTAAATTGTCCAGTGTGGTGCAGAAAGTACCGTTTGAGTTGCGATGTCTTTTTAGAGCAACAGGAGAAGCTTCTGTCCTGTTGACTGATGAGTTTACAACAACAAACCAAATCTGGATCAAAGATTTATGATCAGACTGAAGACGAACCCTGTCAGAAGTTTGTAATCTTTCCCGCTGAGTCGACCCGACTACAGCTGACTACAGCTTAATGCTGGCTGAGTGTCCGCTGACTATTGGCTGGTTGTCAGCTGGTTGTCGGCTGGTTGTTGGCTGGCTGTCGGCTGACCGTCGGCCGGTTGTCAACTGGCTGTTGGTTGACTATCGGCTGGCCATCGGCTGGCTGTCACTGACCATCGGCTGGCTGATGGTTGACAGCTAAATGCTGGCTGTCGGCTGACTATCGGCTGGCTGCCGGTTGACTATTGGCTGGCTGTTGGCTGACTATCGGCTGGCTGTTGGCTGACTATCGGCTGGCTGCCGGTTGACTATTGGCTGGCTGTTGGCTGACTATTGGCTGGCTGTTGGCTGACTATCGGCTGGCTGTTGGCTGACTATCGGCTGGCTGCCGGTTGACTATCGGCTGGCTGTTGCCTGACTATCGGCTGGGTGTCGGCTGGCTGCCGGTTGACTATTGGCTGGCTGTTGGCTGACTATCGGCTGGCTGCCGGTTGACTATCGGCTGGCTGTTGGCTGACTATTGGCTGGCTGTTGGCTGACTATCGGCTGGCTGTTGGCTGACTATCGGCTGGCTGTTGGCTGACTATTGGCTGGCTGTTGGCTGACTATCGGCTGGCTGCCGGTTGACTATCGGCTGGCTGTTGGCTGACTATTGGCTGGCTGTTGGCTGACTATCGGCTGGCTGTTGGCTGACTATCGGCTGGCTGTTGGCTGACTATCGGCTGGCTGTTGGCTGACTATTGGCTGGCTGTTGGCTGACTATCGGCTGGCTGTTGGCTGACTATCGGCTGGCTGTTGGCTGACTATCGGCTGGCTGCCGGTTGACAGCTAAATGCTGGCTGAGTGTCGGCTGTGTTCTGGCAGTGGAGGACCAGATGTGCGCCAGCTCTGGACCAGGTTCTGTTTGGTTTTAGAGGCAGATTCAGTGTCGGCACCCTGAGTCAGACCAGAGGTTTTAACTACGAGGCTGTAAACCAGGATTCATCAGTCCTTCACGCCTGGATTTCTGCCCCCATTTTATCTCTGATGTTAAAAATCAAGGTGTAGCAGCGGCAACAGGATGTGACCTCAGTGTCATACTTCCTGTCAGCGACTGACCTTTGACCTCCAGCTTTGTACTGAACAAAGTCATTTCCAGCTAACAGCTCATATGATCTTCTTCTTCTGTGGTTTCCTCTTCTGCAGCTACAGGTTCATCTCCGGAGGTGAAAAGTCGTCAGTTTGAATCTTCAGATGGAAGTTTCATCGCTGCAACTGAAAACCAACAGGAACTCTGATTAATGAAGAGAAATTTCGGATTAAAGTTCCATTTTTGATGATGCAAACTTGAAATAAATGAAATAAACTTAAATTTATATATATTTGTGTTGACCCCAAATCATCCCATTAATTGGCTTTTTACCTTTTTGCATCTCATATGAATAAATATGACTTGAAACTAAAAACTATGTCTAAAATGGCCACTCAGTGTATTTCACTTAGTTGTTTGAATGTTATTATTCTACATTTATTAAGATAAACTGCAAATATCACTATAAAACTATCAAACCTCAGCCAAACTTACTGCACAGGTTTTTACAGATGTCATGAAATATAAATGTTCTAAAGAACAAAGAAACTGAGACAAAAAGACAGGAATAATAATACAAAAAAAAATAGAAAACAAAATAGAAATGTGCTATAAGTTACAATCCTGTCTGCTGCTGGCCATTCAGGTTTTTATCTCACTGGACATCTGAGTGTCAGAACAGAGAGTGTGAAATCTTAAAGCAGAGCTCCACCTAGTGGCTGCTACGCTGCCACAACATCACAGCTGGTCAGAAGAACATTTCAACCAAAACTTTAAAAAAAAATAACCCAAACGGCTAAAATGTAAAATCTGAAGTTGAAAAAAGTTGAAAGAGAAGAAAAAATGTCCTGAACAGAAACTCACTCTGACTCATTTTTCTCTTCGGTCCCGTCCGTAGCCACGAGCATCTTCCTGGTTACCGTGGTGACTCCACTGTACTGTTGCCGTGGTGACAGAGGTGGCCGTGTCTGAAGCAGCGGGGAGAGAGGTGGCACTTTAACAAGGATGCCGTTCCCCCTGGCGACCTGCCGGAGGCTGTGATTGGTTGGAGAGGAGGGGGCGAGGGAGCAGAGGGGCGGGGCTTCACTGAGGGAGTATTTCCTGTTCCTGTCCAGAAGGGGAGCACGGGGGGAAGGGGGGGTCCTGGTCTTTAAGATCCCTGAAAACAAACAAACATCATGAAGTTAAATTCTGAGCGCCGGCGTCCTGAGTGGTCAGCAGGTCATATGATCCTCACCTCGTAGTCTCATTGGCTGCTGGCTGCTGTCAGGTGAGCTGGGCGGGGCTCCGCTCTCGGCACCTGAATGGTTGTTGAGCTGGTCACCGTTAACCCTGGTCTCCACGCGCAGTTTCACCTCCTCGGCTCCTCCACCCTCACTGTCAGTGGCTGTGGGAGGATCCACCGGCCAGCAAGGCGACACGTGATTGGACAGAGTTTGACCTTTGACAGGAGAGGAGGAGGAGTTACAGGTGTGACAGGGACAGATTGTTTTTTCAATATGTTTAGTTATGATTCCCGCTGCTCGTTTTCATATTGATTTCAGGTGTGTTTTCAGTTTGTTACCCTGCAGTGTGTTGTTCTTCTTCTCGTCTTCTTGTCTCTGGTTGTTCCACGGATGTTTCTGCTTCCATCGCTCGTCCTCGCTGTCAGACGAGTGAAACGAAGCATCAGAGCTGCTGTCTGAGCTGTCAGAGTCTGAAAACACAGAACTCAGGATCAGATGTGGATCACACAGCAGGTCTTCACTCTGATCACAGCTCATTTAAGACGATTCTGTTGGGGGATGAACTCACATCTCGATTCATCTTAGATTTGAGTTTTTCTGCATTTTCTAGTGAAAAATTAGCCCTAAAAACTCAGATTCAGACCTCTTTGTTAGCTCTCTGATGGCCCCTGCTGTCTAGTTTGAACATTACAGGATGATTTAACATCACACTTGAAAGATTTCTCTGGATGTAAAAAATATTAAAACATGTGAAATGTCAAAACAGATGTCTAAAACAACACCAAAGTTTGATGTCATTTTAATTTTTAAACATGTCGCTGAGATGCAACACCATTTCTTTGGTACTGAATCCAAAAAATATTTTAAAAACCTGATTGTAGTAAAACTCAGGTGGTTCATCTCATCCATTATAATCACAGAATAAACTCTGAAATGAATATTAAAGGGGATAACTCACTGACTTTTCCAACTAGCTGACTGGATTTGTGTTTGCATGTTTTCAATATTTTGCTTGTTTAGTTTCTAATTCTTAGTAATTTTACTACAAATCTACTGAATCTGAATCAGCTTTTATTGGACAAGTATGTCAACACATACCAGGAATTTGACTTTGAAAGAGAGACAGGAGCAACAAAGCTGAACAACATAAGCACACATCACATCCACACACTCGTGTTAAGTGTACTGATATGAATTTATGAAAAATCCATGTGCAAACATCTGAAATGTTTAACAAACCTTTTCTTTTGAACTGCTTCCGGGTTAAGATGGAGGAGTTGTTGTTACCATGGAAACACTTCCTGATGGAGCCGGAGGAGGCGGGGCATTTCAGTCCCATGTCATTCCTAAAAATAAAGAGTAAATTTACATTCAGTAAACACGACAGATGAAAATATGTCAGTGAACGTAACATGAAAGTTAACGTGTCAGCAAACGTGTCAGTAATTTCACTGTACGCATGCGATGACAATTTACTGTGTCAGTAAACATGTCATTAACGTGTCAGTAAACGTGATAGTCATTTCACGACAATACACGCGACGACAATAAAGGCTATACTACTAAACATGTCGGTAAATAAGACAGTAAACACGTCAGTAAACACAACATGAGAGTTAACGCGAGTGAACCTGTCAGTAAACGCCACAGTAAACGTTTCAGAAAATATAATATAAAATATATATAAATATAAAACATTCAATTAAATGTGTCAGTAAATATGTGAGTGAAATGTGTCAGTATCAGGTGTCTCTCAGGTGTGACTGTGTCCAGGTGAGGATCAGCTCACTTGTTTAAAGATGCCGTCGACTCTCCGATGGCGGTTCGATAAAAACCTTCATCCCCAGAGAGCGACGGCTTCCCATTCAAAGAGCGCTGGAGAGAGCAAACAATTATAAATATTATTCTGTCAGCTGATCAGATGACATCATGAACCCTGAGTCACGCAGCCAAATGTCAAATATCTTATAGAGGTGACTGTACGCACGGTCAGGACAGGGGTGTGGTTGTTCCTGAGCTCTCTGCTGGTCTTCTTCCTGATGAAAACCTCCTTCACGTTCATCCTCAGCTCTCTGTTAAAGACACAGTAGAAGAAGAAGAAGCAGACGCCCTGCAAGACACAGAGGACGATTCAGAGGTTTGAGCTCAGACTCATCAGATTAATTGTCAGAAACAGACTCTTTGATGTGTGCAGTCAAAAGTTATGACACGAAAACATAAAAGTGCATTTTTAAAGAGGTTGGAGGAGTTTTACCTGCAGGCAGCTGAAAATGGAGAACAGGAAGTGGAAGGAAATGACATCACTGTTGACCGCCATCAGACCCGACAGCCAGGAGGCGCTGAGGAGCATCAGCAACACGATGGCCGACCTCAGGGAGGAGCTGAAGGAGGAGAGGAAACAAGGAGAGGAAAGATAAAGAAGGAGAGGAGGCGTCAAATCTCCGTGGCCTGCTGGACAACAATCAGACTGAAATGTTAAACATCAAACTGACCTGAGAGCATCGGCATCGGAGCTCGTCTGTCTCTGTCTTATCGACTGTTTCACTGCCAGGACAAACATCACCAAGGTAACCTGAAGGAGGCAGAAAGGCGACCAATCAAAAGCCAGATCCTTAAAACAGCAATAAAACTCTTTAGAGTATCAAAGTCTGACACTGTGGGAGTTTAGAGATACAAACGGTCCCAGCATGCACTTTGAGGGACGGGCGGATAGACAGACAGACCGTGAGGACAGCAGCAAACGGTCCAGCGACACTCCACATTACTGAGTCCTGAACAGACAGCCAGCAGAACTCCGGGCTCCCAAATCCACCAGGATCCAGACCCACAGACAGACCTGCAGGAGGACAGCCATGAATTGTATCAGACTGCAATGTTGAATCTGCTCCATTACAGTAAGAAGCTCTGTTTTCAGGATATTTCTAGAGTTTTTCCAGCTTGTACAGGATTCAAAAGTTGCAATAAGGAATTCCAGGTTTTCCCGGATCTCACCTGTGATGACAGCAGGGAGGCCCCAGCCAATAGTGTAGTAGAAGGTCATGTGACGATAATTGATGTTGCGAATCTCGGTCATCATGCGGTAGACATGCAGCTCCTCCACCAACATCCAGCAGAACGAGCACATGCAGCAGTAGTGCAGCAAGATGGCCGCCAGCTTGCACAGAGTCTGGTTCTGCGTTCGATCGATGGAGAGCAGGAAGACGAGCTGCGACAGGAAGACGGAGGTCACCTGGTTCAGGTGGATGCTGTGCAGGTTGGAGCCCAGGTTTGTGAGGACGAGGAGGAGCACGAAGGAGACGAGGAGGAAGAGCAGTGAGGTGGAGAGGGAGGCGAAGGTGAGGAGCTTCAGAGGAAGAACGTCCTCACGCTGTCGACAAAAACACACAGTTTAACTTTTTTCAGGTTTGAGGGTGGAAACAGCTTCCTGTCTCAGGTGGGCGTGGTCGTACCTCTCTCCTGGAGACGTCCATCACCACGGCAACGCTGGACGCCTGAACACAGCGACAGGTGACATGAGTTTGATTCCTGCTGATGAGGTCACAACCTGTGAAAGACCAGCCGCCCGACCCGTTCACCCTGAAACACCAGAGGAACTGTTAGCCTAGCTTAGCACAAAAACTGGAAGCAGGGGAACAATGTTAGCATATCTTAGCATAAAGACGAAGAAGGGGAACAATGTTAGCATATCTTAGCATAAAGACTAAGAAGGGGAACAATGTTAGCATAGCTTAGCATAAAGACTGGAAGCAGAGGAACAATGTTAGCATATCTTAGCATAAAGACTGGAAGCAGGGGAACAATGTTAGCATAGCTTAGCATAAAGACTGGAAGCAGGGGAACAATGTTAGCATATCTTAGCATAAAGACTGGAAGCAGAGGAACAATGTTAGCGTAGCTTAGCACAAAGACTGGGGGTGGGATCATTCATAAGCCTGGGCTTAGCATATAGCAGCTCACCCTGCTGAATGACTCCACACGACACATCGTGGCCTCGCTCGCCCCTCTGACTCCAGTAGGCGGAGCTGCAGGAAGACGGGGCGGTCTAGGGGGCGGGGCCAGGACACACCTTCACTGTACATCACCGTGGTCACAATAGGTGTGTTGATGATGGGCCGACTCAGTGCTCTGAAGACACAAAGACACACACACAGGATCAGACAACCAAAATAAATAAACAACAATAAATAAAAACACGTCAGTTGTTTATTATGGTTGTCGTCATCATCGTTATCGTTATTGTCGTTGTCATTGTTGTTGCCGTGGCGATGGTGTCATACCTCGGCCTCTGGTGGTCGTAGCTCTGTGGCAGCAGTTCTCCCAGAGTTCGGTAGACGATCATCACGGCAACCAGCGGCGAGCTCGGGGCCTCAGTGTGACGTTTCCTCTTGACAGAGGACTCGGACGGAGGCAACACAGTCTGACTGACATCAGTGACGTCAGAGAGGACGTCGCCCTGCTGCTCTGTGGGCGTCTCCGTGGAAACTACAGATCAGAGGGGAAGATTTCTGTTCGACTGGGTCATACGGACTGTATACAAAGATGGACGACATGACAGCTCCTAAAAAGTGAAGCCAAAACATCCCCAGGTATTCATTTTTATATAGTAAGAAGAAGCGCTGATCATCCATCTTTATATTCAGTCAATTAACATGAAATTAAATATGTTATTCTCCCGCTGACTCTGTTTCTGATACCTGGAGTTCTAAAGGTATCGTGTGAAATGAATTGTGGGAAATCGACAGCAGCCTGGAGGTCAGCAGGAAGTTCAGTCTGGACGTCAGAGAGGCGGGGCTTCATCCTGCTGCCGTCTAGGAAGTCCACCGAGAAAACTGTAGACAGACGTAGAGGACAGTTTACGGGACAGTCGAGTTACATAAGAAGAGTTTTATGCACAAATGACTCTAAAGATTAATATCTGTTGATGATTTTATCTTTATGTAATAACTAATATTCTGATTTTCTTTTTTTTGAGTGTAGATGTTATTTTGTTTTGTATGGATGTAATTATTTCTATGCAGATGATGGTATTTTGTGTGTAAGGGTTATTATTTTAATGTATATATAATTTTTGCAGTTGTTATTTAAATGTAGATTATTTTTCTAATTTAGATCTTGTTAATTGAATGTAATTAATTCATGTTTGTGGATTGTTGTGTTTTGTCTACACACTCACTGATGTTTGGAGTGAGGATGATGAAGGGCTTCAGGTAGGTCTTCCTCGTGTTGTGAGCCAGGTTTTGGGCGTAAAGCTCGAATCCCCTCAGCAGACCTGAAGCTCCGCCCTCTGACCTTTGAACCTGATGCTGCACCTCGCCACTCTGCTCCAACAGGACGCTTCCGGTCTGAACGATGTTCTACACACCAGTTATTGAACAATAATCAGAATCATCAGAATATGGGGAAGGTTCAATACAAACTGTTTCTAAAGGAATATCATCAGACCTGACAATCTCATTGATTGATTGAATAGTTTGATTGATTGATTTGCTGACTGTAAAGGCTGAAGCTAAAATGAAATGTAAGACGTGGAAGTGTAACCTGGTGGAAGTGGCGGTCCTGTGTGGCGGACATGTTGAAGCCGTGCTGCTGGCTCTCGTGCTGCAGCAGCTGACTCAGCAAACTGAACGCCGTTTTCAGGTCGCCGTCGTGAAGAGATGCCGTCTGATTGGTCGCCTCTCGCAGCATCACAGCGATCCTCCGCACCCTCTCGCTGTCCAACCGTGAGCCGTTTCTCTTGAGTTCCTCCTCCTGAGGGGTCAAAGGTCAGAGAGGTGAGGTCAGAGTTGTGTCTGTTGGACGCTGTCAGTGCGAATTCATGAATGAGTCTGAACAAAGAGTCTGTTGTGTAAAACTAAATACGGACTTCATGAAAAGTAATAGTAGAGAGTAAGTACTACCTAAAGATGAAGATATAAAGGATTGTAACAATGCAAGGAGTAAATACTACACAGAGTGAGTTATAAAGGACGGTAAAGTGAGGACTGTAATGTAAATAGTAAATACTACTTCAAGAGTAAATTGTAAAGGACTGCAAAGTAATATAAAGACTAAATACTACTTAAAGGTGAGCTGGTGAGTGCGGCTGCCGTCGTACCTGCTCCAGGCCACTTTCTTTTTATTTTAGTTTTATTCAACTTTTTCTTACCTTGCACAGTTTTAGACTTTGATTTATTATTGATTTATCTTTATCTTATGTATAAATATATATATATATATATATATATATATATATATATGTATATATATATATATATATATATATATGTTTATACTCTTATTCTTTCACTTTGTGTGTTTTTTATATTAATTTCTATTTTACTTGTTTCAGTCTGGAACAGGCACTGAGAACATTTTACTGCACATTATACTGTGTATAACTGTGTATGTGACAAATAAAGAATCTTGAATTGCATCTTATATTGGACTGTAAAGTAATGTAAGGAGTAAATACTACTTAGAGTGTAATTTTAGAAGGAATGTAAAGGTAAATACTCCATAAAGAATAAGTTAATAAGGAATGTTAAGTAATGTGAAATACTACATGAAGAGAAAGTTATAAAGGATTGTAAAGTAATATAAAGTAGTAAAAAAGTAGTATAAAGTAATGTAAAGGTTTAAATACTACATGACGAGTAGGTTATGATATTTTATTTGTCTCAATGAGGTAAAGTAAAGTAAAAGGAAGTGCAGTACAGTGTAGTAGTACCTGGTAGTGGAGGTGTCTGAAGCTCAGCGAAGTGCAGTTGAAGAGGAGGGGGCAGAGCCAGCCGCGGTGCTCGTCACAGTGACGTACAGCCGTACCTGTGGAGTGGGCGGAGTCAAACAGACGACATAAAGCTTCTGATTGGTCGGTTTGAATGTAAACGCCCTATATACTGATAAACAGAGTAAGCTCTGACCTGTGGAGCCTCGGGGACATTTTACAGCTGCAGGTTGATTAAAGCGAGTCCTCGGCCACCAGAGTCCTGATTCAAACACCCTCGGACAGGAGTCATACACAACTATAAGACACACGGGGGGAGGGAGGGAGGGGAGGAAGAGGAGGCAAAAAAGGGGGAGTCAGGCAAAACAGTCAAGGAGACAGAAAAGGAAGGAGGAAAGGAATGTGAGAAAGTAGAAGGAAAGGAGGCATCGGAAGAAGGAAGGAGACAAAGACAAAGAACCGTCTTTATTCCTGATCAGATAAGATTCTAATCAGATCAGATCATGTTCATTGATCCCTAAAGTGTTGTGTATTGTTGTTGAAGCCCACGCTCGTACCCATGCAGCCTCTGGATGTGACCTCAGCGTACGGGTTGTCGCAGGCGTTGCACTGACGTCCGACCACTCCTTTAATACAGAGACACTGACCGGTCTGAGAGTCACAGGTCCGAGTCTCAGAGCCCAGATGGAAACAGTCACAGGGGAGGCACGAGTCTCCGCCGTCAGGACGGAAATAATTCTCCTAAAAACACAAGTTCACGCTGAAAATAAGTTCACACTGAAAAGACAAAATCAGACTGAAATCACAAAGTGTGTGTGTGTGTGTGTTTTATTACCTTACAGCTGCACTCTCCTGTAGTCTTGTTACAGTCTCTGTTGAATCCCTTAGAAACATCACAGTTACAGGGCCCACAGACCGGACTTCCCCACCAGCCCCGAGCACATGGCACGTCTGATCTGAAACAAAACGATCAATTCAAGGGATCAATACCGATACCGATGACACATCCAGGCATCCTACTGTCGCAGGAGGTCGCCAAGTATGTGATCAGAGTTTTTAGTGGCAAGCGATTGTCTCATAAGTGCTTGGTAACCATCTAACCTACCTGAATTGACAGTAGTCTCCATGGTAACCATCTAACCTACCTGAATTGACAGTAGTCTCCATGGTAACCATCTAACCTACCTGAATTGACAGTAGTCTCCATGGTAACCATTTCTACAGTGACAGCGGTATCCGTTAGGGGAGCTCGGCTGGTGGATGCAGGTGGAGTTGTTCCGACAGGGGTTTAACAGACAAACATCCACACAGTCCCTCCCAAAGAATCCTAGGAAATAAAGGACCATGACACAGCTCATTTACCTAATCAATCAATCAATCGTTATGTTATGTTATGATGTTATGTTAAGTTAATAATCCAGCTGGTAATAACCACCTGGCTGGCAAGTGCAGGTGTGATCTTCCCAGAGGTCTTTGCAGCAGCTGTGCGGCGGGCAGGTGACGTTGCTGCAGGAGTCGGCCATGTCACAGCCATCCTCCACCCCGACCCTCTGACCCCCCTGAAGGTCAACGTAAGCCAGCTTCATGGATGTCTCGCCCATTCTCACGCCCTGAAGAGGTATTGATCACTGAGCGGGTCTGATCGCCAATAACTCTACCACCACATCATTTTGATTGAATTATGACTGCGTATAATCTTTTGTTTCCCGTACAAAGTATTTACTCTGGTGAAACGTGTGGTAGGTGAGAGTCTCACCTGGATGCAGCCTCTCCATCCATTTCCCACCGACCCATTCTTCTTCATCAGTCCTCCAACAAACAGGCTCTTCAGTCTGAGACCCGGCAGCTCATTACCGATCTCCACCGACCGCTGCACGACAGGAAGCACTTTAAAAAAAAATACTACCAAAACATACTGTGAAGATGTGATCTGGAGGTGGTTTTCAAACCAGTAGATGTTTGATTTAACAGCAGACAAAACAACTTCTTAAAAGTTAAATTACTTTGTGGTCTAACACTGATTTTGACTTGATGGAGTGCCACAGGAAACCTGACTGGAGCCACTTTTCATTTCAGTATTTTAGTATCACCGTCTGATAATCAACCATTCAAAACGGTTTTACAACATCTAAGAAATGACTTTATAACAGTTGATCAATCATTTAATAATGTTTTGTAGGTCAGTTATAAGTCATTAATAAGAACAACCTTTGGTCGCCAGGTTGTGGAAGGTATTTACTCTTCTCCAGTGGGCATTTGCTTTGTCTTTTCAGCTCCTTACGTCATAAGAAAGGATCTACTACCGACTCCTGTTCTTCTTGAACTGGAGATGTTAAGTGTACCTAATAAACTGGTGTCTCAGTGGAACTTGTGTGACAAATGAAGCATGAATAGTCTTTCTTTAGAGAATCAGCAACAGATGAATCATAACGTGACGTCTGTAATTGATTCTTTGCGATCAAAAATGCTCAGTCTTTGCACCTGAAACAAGCCGTAGTCCAGAGACACCTCAGCCATGTATTTGATGTCCTTTCCATCCTTGCTGCTCTTCAGCTCCATCAGGACATGATGCCACTCTCCGTCATCAACTCGAGTCTGGTGGAAGTCCAGCAGAGCAACGCGCTTCACACCCACAAACACCTGAAAACTCAGGTGACTGCTGCTCAGCTGGACAAGGACAAGTAGACTGTTAATTACTTATCAAAGAGCAGAGGAAAAACATGTTAAAATTAGAGACAAAAATCACAAGTTTAGAAGATCTGAGTGATCTGAATGTCACAGAGACACCGAACTTTTGGCTGAACATGAAGTTGACTTTATCGTCCCCTCACCAGCAGATGAATCCGGGATGATTCTCCTGCGTCGGCCTTCAGCAGAGATCCACCTCTGTGTCTCGTCCTGAACATCAGGCCCAGATACCACGGCACGCTGATGGTCACCTCTGGCTCCGCCCACCACACCAATGCCTTGCCGTTGAACTTGAGAGGGGGCATGACTGTGGACACGTTAAATTAAACTTCAGAGGGGGCGCAACGAGTGCTGACATGTTAAATTTAAAGTTCAGAAGGGAAATTATGCAAGTTTTTTAGCTCATACTTGATTTGGAGGTCCTACTAGATCAGGTTTATATGGTTTCATGTTCAAAAAACACATTATTTGTCTCCTACAAACGTTGCTGCTGCAGCTGTCTGAATGCTCCGTTTTGGCAGAACAGAACAGTGCACATGATTTGCTTTTTGCCCTCGACATCTTTGTGTTACCCCGGAGCTGGTGTTCGTGAGGAAAAAACAATGGCAGACAGCGAGTTAGATTCAGGAAGTCTTTAGTGGGCTAAGACAGTCACTCTGCTGAGGGGCTGGAGGAGGTCACATGATCAGCAGATCCCTTAATGACATCACAAAGGGAGGTAAATCTAAACGGCATGTTTTCACACACATTTACTGAAAGTTGGAGCTGGAGAAACAGAGCGAGGACGGGCTTTTCTCATTGTTTGACAGTCTGTAGGCACACCACGGACAAATATTTATGTTATATTAAGAAGAAGAAGATATTAAGAAGTGCATCTTGCACAATATGGGACCTTTAAACTTCAGAGGGGACAACATGACTGTGGACATGTTACGGCCGAATCAATGAACATGTGCAGCCAGACAGCAGCTCAGTAACGAGGCTGGACACGATCACACCTCACACTCGTGCTCACCTTGTTCACAGTTTTTTCCTCCGTAGCCGAGCGGACACTGGCAGCTGTACGAACTCCACCTGTTCACACACACTCCTCCGTTCAGACAGTTCGCCCTGCCGCAGAAATCCTGCTTCACTCCACAGCCTGAAACAGTCGGTAAAACAGGAGGAACAATCAGTCGGCTGGATGCAAGATGATGAAATAAACTGATTAAAATATCAGGTGACGGTGAAGCTGTAAGCACAACCTGCGTCGGTGCCATTGTTGGCGATGAAGCGGGCCATGTCCACCTGCTTTCCATCGATGTTCAGGTCTCTGATGCAGCCCTCAAAGTCTCGACTCCTGACGGGGAAATCCTCCGGCAGGTCGGGAACGCCGCCGAGCAGCAGAGGTCCGGTCAGATCCAGTGACCTGGAGGAAGAAAGACGCCAACGGACGCAGTAAATACTGAGATACACCACATACAATGAGCTTCAATACACAGAGGGTAGCACTACTCACAATTAAATCAATCACCACGTTAATATAAACCAGAATAGTTAAATTAAAACTACAAACCCACAATAAACAAACACATTATTGGGTATTATTGAAGAAATTAAAGCATAAAGGAGAGAAAGTTAGGATTAATTGAATGTTCCAGCTGTACAATGTTGTATTATAATGTTCATGTAATGCACATATATGTAATATTAGTGTTAACTTAGAATAACACAGATGTAATCTATGGTGCTAATGTAACATATAATGTGTCTGTAATGTACAAATATTCATATGTAATGTATGATTTGACCTTTGACCCTTGACAAACTGAAACACAAAGAAGCTGACAAACAGTTTACACGATAATACACACACACATACACACACACAGTAACACACACATACAGGAACACATACAGGAACACATTCAGTAACACACAGACAGACAGGCAGACAGACAGGCAAGCAGGCAGACAGACAGCCTGTCTCCCTCTCTCTGCGTCTCACTTCTTGACTCCGCTCTGAGCCCTCTGAGCTGCACATGAATAGTTTCTGATCCGGCCGCCAAAACGAATCGCCACCTCCAGGTCACAGTCGTCCACGGCAACCGCCGCCACCTTCTCCCCAGACGGGCCGACGGGGAGACCGAGAGGCCCGACGTTCGGCTGCAGAGAGAGAGAGAGAGAGAGAGGAGGTCAGGGAGCAAAGCATCATGGGTGGTAAGGATGAGGAAGAGGAACACACATTTTTATCCGTCTGAACAATCATTTTTACCTCCGTTTTCAATTTCAGTTTAGTTTTTATTAGACTTTAAAACAGGTTTATTTCACATTTCATGAAAAATAATAATAATAATAATAATAAATGTTTTCACATCTAGGTCTATGACAAACATGTTTTTATCAAAAATGTTGATCAGAAGACCTTTGAGACCGACATCCAAACTGTTTCTGTGCGTAGACGACTTCCTGTTAGGAGACAGCAGCTCAGTCGACTTTAGTTCAGAGTTTAAATGTGATGTGAGCTGTTTCTTCTTATCATTTCAGAGCATCAGCAGAGATCTTTACATCAGAGCAGAGACTTGATTTCAAAGTTATTAAACACTTTCTTCACTTTTTTCAAGTTTAAGTTGTTTTCTTGTTTGTTTTTTGTTCCATGAAACATCATAACACCATCATTTGTTCACTATCTGGGCGTCCCCGGTGTTTTTCCCGTTGGCGTATGATCTGCCAGGTCACCAGGTGTTTCCCACAATGCCCTGGGGGTCAGTGATGAGACCTTCACCGCGTCCCACGGCAGCAGCTGTGTGACGCTGATGATTTTTTTTCCTTCTTCCTGTCAGCGAAGGACAAAAGTCTCCCCACAGACGCTCAAACTAAAAGTCAATGAAGTGATGATGGTTGAAAAAAAGATGGAATTTACATTCTGGTATTTCCTGGAAATTCCACACAAAATCAGTCCCAGTTTTTCCAGGGAAAATACCTGCAGGGACTTTTTCATGCATTCAAAAACTGAAGATCATATTAAAGGGAGGGTCCGCAACTTATAATAGAAGCACTTTTTGTTATATTGCACAGGTAGGCAGGCAGGAAGGCCGTCACATGACTGCTGATGGCCTTCCTACGTACCTGTGCACGTGCTGTAAGTGCACCCATTGCGTGTCTTCCACAAGGCTAAAGGTAGCGAGCTAGTCGCACAAGAATGGCAGAGAAAGTGCAGCCAAAAATTTAATTACGGCTTATTGACAGATGCGAGCTGAAGCTATGAGCTAAAGCTAATGTGTTCTGTTTTTCTGGTGTTTCTTGTTTTAGTATTTTGGCATTTATTAATTCACACATTCAGCACATTTCATCTAGCTACTCTTGCTAGCTTCTCCAAGGTTGCAGACTCTGCCTTTAACCAAAACACACCATCACCTCCAAAACCACAGAACTGTGACTAAAACCTAAAACTCTAAAACTGGTGCTTTAAAAGGTCCAACGTTGTGCAAAATGTCTTCTCAACATATACATGTCTTGAGAATCCTAAACATATTGGGACAGACCATCCTCTCAGTTAGATATTCAGCTAGAGAAGATATATTTCCAAAGAAGTGCTCAGTTTAAGATTAAAGGAAATCCTGCAGCCCTCATGTATTTAGGAGTGTACCCCAGATTACCGAACCAAACCTGAACCAAAACTCTCTGACAGCTAATTCATCGGGATCAGTGAGTTCCAGAGGAGAGAGTGATTTATTCCCAAAGAAGTGCAGAGTTTAAAATCACAGGAGCTGCCATGTATTCAGGAATGTACCTCAGTCTGGGTTGTGGTGGAGCAGCAGCTTCCTGACAGTCGGGCGTTCCTCCTCTTGGGACCTTTGTAGGATTTTTAATAAAAATATTGCAGAATAAACACTGACCTTGTTGTAGTAGTGCAGGTGAACTGTGTGCCACTCCCCGTCACTGACTCCGCCCTCCACAAACGTCTCTACGGAGGCCGTGTTTTCACCTGCGGAGACAGCGTCATAAGACCGTAAAGGCCTCTGTGACTTGCGTAAAACGAACCGATGACGACGAGCACGAAGAGAAGAAGAAGAAGAAGAAGAGCGTCTACCTGCAGAGAAGGTGAGCTGGATCTGCTCGTCGATGATCTCCAGAGCGATGAAGTCGTGTCTCTGATTGAATCGTCCGTTGTACAGCAGCAGAGCGTTCCTGTCTCTGGTCGCAAACCTGACGCAACACACCACATGTGACATATAAGACAAGATAACATATGGTACAACACAACCCCCACCCTCCTCAGCCCCCCAGTAAGTATTGATAAGGATGATCAGGACCAGGATCAGGTGTCCAGTTAAGATCTGAACCACTGATTCAAATCCAATCAGCTCAGTGAACTTTCATGACAGGAAGCGATTTTTAAAAGCAGGAAAATGTTCTGCAGAGTTCAGGAAAAGGAGGAAGGTGGAAAGAGAGAGAGATAAAAGGACGGAGGGAGAGTCAGGGGTCGGGGGTCGGGGGTCGGACAGCAGACTGCACAGCGACCGGAAATCAGGACGGAGCCGCATCACTTCCTGTCGCCTGTATCCAACACGTCCAGCACACAACCTCAGATCAGGTTTTACCAAACTGAAGCCGCACAGAGAGGATGTTCTCTTACATTTACAATAAGAACTACTTATAACTACAGCTGCAACGATTCGCTGATGTCATCGATATATGTCACATGTTTTAGCCAATCAGAGAGCCAGAATGTCTGCCACATCAGATCTGGTCATTTGACAACCTGAGGGACATGTTGTCTCACCTGAGGGACAGGTGGAAGTGGACTGTCTCACCTTAAGGGCAGACTGGTGTGGGCTAAATAGAATCTTGTCTCACCTTAAGGAACTGTCTCACCTGAAGGATGCGTTGTTTCACCTGAGGGACAGGTAGAAGTGGACTGTCTCAAATTAGGGGCATCTTGTCTCACCTTAAGGACAGAGCATCTCACCTGAAGGACAGGTGGAAGTGGACTGTCTCACCTGAGGGATATATCTCACCTTAAGGACAGGGAGTCTCACCTGAGGGACTGATGCAAGGGATGCGTTTTCTCCCCCTGAGGTACAGATTGTCTCACCTGAAGGACAGATTGTCTCACCTGAGGTACAGATTGTCTCACCTGAGGGACAGATTGTCTCACCTGAGGGACAGGTGGAAGTGGAATCTCTGTCTCAGGCCCCTGTAGGTGACGAAGGACCATCTCGGGAAGCTGCGGCTCGTCTCTTCGCAGTACGCCGTCTGAAAGTCTCCGCCGGGACACTGACACATGAACCCGCCCACCTGCAGGTCGACACACCTGCCTCCATTCTTACAAACACCTGAGACACACCGCCCAGACCCCGAGTCCACCTGGCACCGCTCACCTGGACGGAGACAGAAGACTAAACAGTAACACTTTTCTACAGAAGCCCAGAGAGACATTTTCCATCCTCGCGGCTGAATATATTTACCGACCGGTGTATTTGTGAGGACACTGGCAGGTGAATCCTCCCTCCGTACGGTGACACGTGCCTCCGTTCAGACACGGTGAGGAGTAGCACAGGTCGATCTCCGTCTCGCAGTTTTCTCCGGTGAACCCCAGCGGACAGCGACACCTCAGTCCCCCCACCGGCTGGATGGACCTGAACAGCAGCGTGTCGGACGCCGTGAACGCCGCCGTGCTGTGGAAGCTCAGCACCGACACGCACTTCATATAGTTCTCGCAGGGCTCGCGCAGGCACACGTTGTCGTCGAACGGCAGCACGTGCTGATTGGACAGCAGCGTCAGCAGCGTCCGGTTCAGGTAGATCTGCTCCTGCAGCGTCTCGGACGTGAAGAACCCGCCGTCCTGGTCCTCGGACGGCTGCAGAGCGGAGAGCGTCACGTTCAGGACGCTTCCCTCCACGTGGGAGTCGTTCTGGACGTTGAAGACGAAGACGTGGTCTCGGCGGGTGGAGAGGACGGCGGCCACGGCGTCCACGAACAGAGACAGCAGAGGGGACAGGAAGTGCTGCTGGGACATGTTGTCCAGCCGGACGGTGACGCTGTTGGCCAGCATGTCGTCGGTGACGACGGAGACACGCAGCAGGCAGACGGCCGTCACCTGGTGGACACCATCTGAGGACAGACAGGCAGGCAGACAGACAGACAGACAGACAGGCAGACAGACATGAGTATGAAGTCCTCCGGAGGACAAGTTGGGACAAGTTTAAAAAATAATTCATTCAGGTGAAAAAGAAGATTATGAAAAAAGCAAATATGCAGATCTGCCAACTCGTACTCCAGGAATTATTTTTATTTTTATTTTTATTATTACTTTTATTTTTATTATTATTATAATTTTTTTTATTATTATTATTATTATAGATACATATAACATTATTGTATGCATTTTTTTAGTAAATCTATTTAATTGCATCTCATTAACATAATTTATATTTTTATTTTATTATTCTTAATCTGCTTCACTATTTCCTTTTCTACTCGAGGCTTTATTCAACTATTTTTTATCATTATTATTATTATTATTATTATCATCATCATTATTTCATCTTATTGACGTAATTTTCATTTGTTTTATTGTTTTTAATCTATGTCTAGTTTTATAATCCAGTTTTTACTGTTATTGTCCCTGTTAAATCTATTTTATTACGGTTTTGTTTTAATTTTCTTTCGCATGCTTTGGTCTCAATTAGTTTTTTTATTTCAGTTGCAGTTTTACAATGCATTGATCTGTATGAAAGGTGCAACACAAATAAAGTTTGAGTGATTGATTAATTGATTGATTGAACCTGGTGGTTTTTGAGACCCTGCGGGCGTCTGGTCAGTAAAAACAACACGAGAGACAACAGACCCAACGAGTCTTTATGATTTTTGAGTCTTTGTTAATGTCTGACTGCCCCCCCCCCCCCCCACCCTCCCCAAAAAACACCCCCCACCCCACCCCACACACACACACACACACACACACACACACAAACACACACAAACACACACCCGTCTCTAATGACTGAACAATAGAAACAAGCTTTCCACTCTGTTACACTGTCAGTTCACATTATGTCACCACACACACACACACACACACACACACACACACAGACACACACACAGACAGACAACACACACACACACACACACACACACACACACACAGCTCAGCAGAAGCCTCTGATTGGTTGAAACCGTTTATCAATAATAAAACGTCGGCAGAGATCAGTTTTATGTTTTCCAGGTCAGCTGAGAGACGAGTGAACGAGTTCATCCAAAAGTGTTTCCTAAACTGTGAATATTGTTTGAAGAGAAGTTTTTTATTTTATTTTATTAAGTTATTTTATTCTATTTTTATTATTTTATTAGTTATAGTTTCTATCTGTCGGTGTGAGAGGACACATTAAATAGTGATCACCATCTTCTAAACATTAAAAAATCATCACATTTAATTCAAAATCTTTCAATTTATACACACACACACATATATATATAATGAATATACACAGATAAATTCACACACACTCTTTAAATATGATATTGATTATTGTCTGCTGAGTGATTATTACGTGAGTTCCTCCTTTATTTTTTTCTTTGTGTTTTGTTATATTATATTATATAATTTCTTATATTTTCATGCATTAGTTTAGTGTTTTTGTCTCTTTTAAAAACCTGATTTTTCCATTAAATCATCTTAAAATAACATCTCCTCCTCCTCCTCCTCAACGCTCAGATGTTTCCACAGTTTCTGGACCCTGATTGGCTCAGGGCTACCTGTGATGTCATCAGTCCTGCAGGTACAAGCAGGCGTTAAACTGAATTTTGAGGTGGAACAAAGAGATTTTCCTCTTTCGGCAGATGAATGTGGAAACAGGCTCTGCACAGACAAGCAGTTACTGTCCACCACAACATTTAATCTGTTTTCTTTGTCTGTTCCTATAGGGGCAGTGCTGAGGGCACAGTGCAGGTAGTGGAATCAATAAAATCATGTTTAAGGCGTCATTATTGCAAAGTGAAGCCCGTCAGGATGATTTACAACATCTACGTCACCATGTCGGGATTTCTTTTGCAATAATGACCCGCTCGCTGTGCGTTACATATTAACTTTAATCACCTTTTATTTTATCTTCATGTTTTAAGATTCTAGTTTCCTCTCAGGTGATTTTATTTTTTATTCTGTATGAGCCATGATGGAGGGAGCCTGAGAACTGAGATTTTCATTTCCGATGACGCAAACGATAATAAAGAACTTGAACTTGAACAATCGTTTTTACTGATTTGATTTTGATTCCTGATTTTTGGTAAAGCCCCTTTGATGAAATGAACTCTAAACAGATCCACATAATCTAACAATCTTAATAATTATTACTGATGGGTGTTTTAATTTCTGATCGACTTCTCTCGCAGGTTAAATCTGCTGCTGCACACATTTGTGTACATTTACATTCCCTAAATGTTTTGCTAGAGTTAAAACACACACACACACACACGAAGTCTGTAGGACACCCTCGTTGTTAAGAGCCTCAAATATCCACCATAAACACAACAAGTGTTTCATGCAAATCTATCATGGGCACGCATGATAATCACATCTAAATGCCTAACCCTAACCTTAAAACCAAGTCTTAACCCTCAAACAGACCTTTGAAAGTGTGAGGACGGCCAAAAAAATGTCCTCACTTCCCAAAAATGTCCTCACTTCCCAAAAATGTCCTCATTCTGCGATGTAAATGCATTGTTCTGGTCCTCATTATGTAGCAAGCACAACCACACACACACACACAGACAAAGCAACAGCTGCGGTTGGAGGATTAGAAACTGAATCTGTGTGTTTGGGTGAATCAGACTGCAGCAGCTGCAGGAATCGAACTCTCTGTGTGTGTTATTACAGAACAAAACACTGACCGGTGATCTGTTATTAAACATTCATCTGAAACCTGAGATCCACACGCGAGAGTTTACAGTGAACAGCTAGCAGCAGGTTCGGGTCCCTCCGTGGGCCATAAAACATTCAATATTCAGGTTTTAAACTCTGTAAAATTGTTTTTACACCCGCTAACAAGCCTTGAACTCTTAACTCAACTACGTCACACACTTTACTGGGAGTAACTGAAGTGTTGAAGTTGGTGTGTAAGCAGTGGAAACAATTCAAGTGTCTGTTGAGGATGAAAGCTACGAAGGTCTAAGAGGACAATTATAGGCACAAAAAAGCTGGAGGAGGAGGTAATATTCCCAGAATAAAATGTAAGATTAAAGTTAAAATTAAACTCCTTTCTGTTAATAAAGTGGTAAATTTATTAGAAAAAAAACAGCAATTTATGATTTAAAAATCCTGATATTGTCTGAGATTAAAGTGGGAGAAAAAATATGATAATTGTCTGATATCAAAGCAGCAAATTTACAAGAAAGAAATTTATTGATTTATGAGAAAAGAAACTTGGCTCTGTAGATTTTTTTTTATGTACAGTTAAATTCACAGTGAGGTTTAATGTCGATAAGATAAAACATCAGATGTTTTCTGAGTCGTTTTCATTTATTGGACCTAAAAATCTGATGTTTTTCTGTTCTGGACTCTGGAGGAGTTTTCGGCCTCTTTGTCCCTCTGAGCTCTGGAGCTTTCTGCTGCAGATTTCAACACTTCCTCCTCGTCTCCCACGGCAACCGTCACTCAGGCCGCCGCCAGACAAAAAACCTCCAAGCGTCTGAATGAGACCGGGACCAGACGGGAACCCGTCGGACCAGAACGCCACCAGGAAACCAGATCCAGATCAGCGTGAGTCCACAGCCTGAACTCGTGTTTTCATTGGTCAACGGTGGTCACATGACGGCACTACAGTACTATAATACAGTACTGTACTACAGCATAGTACTGTACTACAGTACTATAATACAGTACTGTACTACAGCATAGTACTGTACTATAGTACTGTAGTACAGTCCAGCATAAACTACTGCGCTGTACTGTAGTATAATGCAAAACAGTCCTATACTACAGTACTATACTCCACTATACTACAGGACTGTACTCCACTATACTACAGTACTATACTCCACTATACTACAGGACTGTACTCCACTATACTACAGTACTATACTCCACTATACTACAGGACTGTACTCCACTATACTACAGTACTGTACTCCACTATACTACAGTATTGTACTCCACTATACTACAGTACTGTACTCCACTGTACTACAGTACTGTACTCCACTATACTACAGTACAGTACTGTACTCCACTATACTACAATACTGTACTCCACTATAGTACAGTACTGTACTCCACTATACTACAGTACTGTACTCCACTATACTACAGTACTGTACTCCACTATAGTACTCCACTATACTACAATACTGTACTCCACTATAGTACAGTACTATACTCCACTATACTACAGTACTCTACTCTAATGCAGTACAGTCCTGACCACCCACTTCACCCACTACTGGACAGACAGCGGAGCAGCTTCTCAGACAGGTTGGTTCAGATACAGAAAATCTTTTCTGCCAACAACCACAACACTTTTTAACAAGTCAACTCTGGCTGGCAGAGAGCTCTCAGCACCCTCTGCTATTTAACAGAGATGTATTTCTGTTCTTTAAGGTGCACTATAGTTTTTATTTTACTGTATTTTATTTAACTCGCACTTTGATTTTAATCTTTTTATCAATTTATCTTCTTATTTATTATCTGCTTATTTGTTATGGTCTATCTATTATGGTACTCTACTGTACAACAGTATAGTACTGTATTATAGTATTCTAGTATAGTACAGCATCCTCTTCTGCACTATACTGTACTGTACTGTAGTAGAGTATAGTTTATTGCAAACAGTACTATAGTAGTATGGTATACATAGTAGAAAAGTGTAGTAGTATATAGTACTGCAGTGTACTGCATTACTATACTGTACTGTTGTCTTGGGCGCTGTGTTCTGTGTTGTGTTTAGTATGTTGTGTGTTATTTCTAGTGTCGTATGTCGTACGTACTGTGTTTTGTTGCATGTTGTGGTGTTGCATGTGTTGTATGTTGGGTTGTGTATTTTGTTGTGTGTTGTGTTGCATGTTGTGTCGCTGAGTCCTGACATACACACAGATTAGTGTGAGTTCACTCTAATCTGCATCAGGACAAAAGACGAGCGCACACCTCCCCCCGCCTCCTCCGGCCCTCCCCCAAATCCTCCTCGCTCCCCTTTTCTTTAACATGTCCCAAATATGGAGCGGCTCCTTGTTGCCACGGTGACACACACTGAGAGAATGCCAAAGACCCCCCCACCACCACCACCATCCTGACCCCCCCACACTGTCCTGTGAGTCCCTGTCAGACCGTCTGCTGAGACTCTTGATAAAACGGATCCAGACTCTGCTGCAGTAAAACTACACTCAAACTAAACAGTAACTTCAGCTTCACATAAACTACAAAAGTACTAAAAAAGTCTCCAAAAACACTCACATGAAGATTCTCAACGTCTAAACTAAAAGTTTTATCAGAGGAGACGTTTGAAGATGTTTTAAAGCTGCTTGAAAACTGTTGAAAACACCAGAAATGTGAGAAACTGTTGACCAATCGGAGGAATAAAACTCCAGACTTGGAATAAAATATTCTGCATCACATTTAGATTAATTGTCTGTGGTGAGTTCAGGTGTCTGTAATAACAGCGGGTCAGGAAAGTGTCTGTGGTGAGTTCAGGTGTCTGTAATAACAGAGGGTCAGTAAAGTGTCTGTGGTGAGTTCAGGTGTCTGTAATAACAGTGGGTTAGTAAAGTGTCTGTGGTGAGTTCAGGTGTCTGTAATAACAGAGGGTTAGTAAAGTGTCTGTGGTGAGTTCAGGTGTCTGTAATAACAGAGGGTTAGTAAAGTGTCTGTGGTGAGTTCAGGTGTCTGTAATAACAGCGGGTCAGTAAAGTGTCTGTGGTGAGTTCAGGTGTCTGTAATAACAGCGGGTCAGTAAAGTGTCTGTGGTGAGTTCAGGTGTCTGTAATAACAGAGGGTCAGTAAAGTGTCTGTGGTGAGTTCAGGTTTCTGTAATAACAGCGGGTCAGTAAAGAGTCTGTGGTGAGTTCAGGTGTCTGTAATAACAGCGGGTCAGTAAAGTGTCTGTGGTGAGTTCAGGTGTCTGTAATAACAGCGGGTCAGTAAAGTGTCTGTGGTGAGTTCAGGTGTCTGTAATAACAGCGGGTCAGTAAAGCGTCTGTGGTGAGTTCAGGTGTCTGTAATAACAGCGGGTTAGTAAAGTGTCTGTGGTGAGTTCAGGTGTCTGTAATAACAGCGGGTTAGTAAAGTGTCTGTGGTGAGTTCAGGTGTCTGTAATAACAGCGGGTCAGTAAAGTGTCTGTGGTGAGTTCAGGTGTCTGTAATAACAGCGGGTCAGTAAAGTGTCTGTGGTGAGTTCAGGTGTCTGTAATAAGAGCGGGTCAGTCAAGTGTCTGTGGTGAGTTCAGGTGTCTGTAATAACTGTAGGACAGTCAGGTGTCTGTGGTGAGTTCAATGTGAACATTTAAAGGCTAACAGGAAAAAAAAAATTTGAGTTTGCCATTTTGAAAATTTGAAGGACTGTAACTTTAAAGTTTTGAATGAGACTGTTGGTGTTAATACGGTGAAAAAAACCAAATAAATAAAATAAAATACACCAAAAACTTGAGCTGTGAATTAATTTGCCTTGCTCAAAGTGTTGAGTCAGGATTTAAACAGACGTGTGACGACTTTACTTTGTTCTGTTTAAATTCATGTTTTTCTAAGTTACATTAAAGTTTCAACTGACCAGGTTACTTTTCTGGTTTTGGTCTATTATAGTTTCCATGTAACTCTGAGTGGATCTATCTGATTTAAACAGATTTTAATCAGCAGATTTATCCATTATGCAGACAAAATAAAACCACACAGACATAGAGGAGTGTAAATATAATGCAGAAGTGTGTTTGGGAGGTTTCTTACCGCTCACCCGGATCTTCATGGAGGCCTCCAGAGGTCTGTTGTTGTCCAGGTCTCTGCTGAGCTGCAGCTCCCCGCTGGCCTGATTCAGGATCAGCAGGTTCAGCTCGTTTCCCTCCAAAAAACCGAACTTCAGTTTGTCCGTCACATCCGGGTCCCGGGCCGGCACGGATCCGATCACTCCTGCGGGGAAAGTGTCGGACCTGTTGGTGGCGTAGTTGTTGAAGATGATCTCGAAGTCCTGCAGGACGGGGACGTTGTCGTTGACGTCCAGCAGGTGGATGTGGACGGCGGCCCGGCTCACTAACGGAGCCGAGGTGGCCTGGACGATGACGGTGTACCTCGATTTGGACTCATAATCCAAATCAGCGAGAGTGATGAGGTCCCCGTTGAAGATATCCAACTGGAAGACTTCTGGGACGTTCCCCTCCACGATCTGAAACAGGATCTGAGCATTTGTTCCCTCGTCAGGGTCTGTAGCTGTGATTCGGGCGACGACCGAGCCCACGGGGCTGTTCTCCGTCACATAGACGTCCATCTCGTCTTTCTCAAACACCGGAGCGTTGTCGTTGATGTCCTGGACGGACACCTGGACGTCCACCGACGCTCTGAGAGGAGGGACACCTTTGTCCACAGCGACCGCTCGGAGCCGGTACACCGCCACGTTCTCTCGGTCCAGTTTCCTGGCCGTCCTAATGATCCCGGAGTACGGCTCGATGAAGAAGTCTCCATCTCCGTCGTCGCCGCTGTGGAAGGTGTAGCTGACTCTGCCGTTGGCACCGGTGTCTCGGTCGGAGGCGGAGATCTGCAGAACACTGGTGTAAACCGGAGCATCCTCTAACACCGAGCCCTGGTAGAGGTCTCTCTGGAACTGTGGCGGGTTGTCGTTGGCGTCCAACACGATGATCTCGACGTACGTGGTGTCTGACTTCTGAGGGATGCCGTGGTCGTGGGCGATGATGGCGAGGGTGTAGGAGGCCTGGTCCTCGTAGTCGATGTCAGTCTGCGTGGTGATGGCGCCCGTCGCCGGGTCGATTTTGAACTGTGGCACGTTGTCCTCCATGATGTAGCTGATGCGAGCGTTCTCTCCCGTGTCCTCATCCGTGGCGCTGATGACGACCACGGTGGAGCCAATGGGCCGGTCTTCGCTCAGCATCACCTGGTAGTTGGTGTTCTGGAAGACAGGCCGGTGGGTGTTAGCATCCGTGACGTTGACATAAACCTGCGCGGTGTCCTGGCGCGTGCCGTCCGACGCAGTCACCGTCAGGACGTACTGCCGCTCCTGCTTGTAGTCCAGCGGCAACGCCAAGGTGATCAAGCCGCCGGCGCTCTGGCTGGTGATGGAGAACCTGTTTCTGGTGTTTCCACTGGAGATCTGGTAGGTCACGACGCTGTTGGCGTCGCGGTCGATGGCGGACAGCACCAGCACACTGGTTCCCACAGCAACGTCCTCGTTGATCTTCACATTGTACAGCATCTGAGTGAAAGTGGGAACGTTGTCATTCACATCGAGGACGGTCACGCTGACGGAGGCAGACGATGACATGGCAGGAACGCCGTGATCCACAGCTTCCACCCCGAAGGTGTAGAACTCTGTGGTCTCCCTGTCCAGCTCGGCGCTGACCGTCACCCAGCCGGTGCTGTTGTTGATGGTGAAGGGGAAGCCTAGCGCTGCGTCCGTCAGTCGATACTCCAGGTGAGAGTTGACGCCAGAGTCGGCGTCGATGGCCTGTATGTGGATGACAGAGTGACCGACGACCACGCTTTCCAGAACGGTGGCCTGGAGCGGCGTGCTGACAAACATGGGGGCGTTGTCGTTCACATCCACCACCTGGACGACCACGAGCCCGGTGCTGTTAATGAGCGGCGGCCGGCCGGCGTCCTGAGCTTTGACCCGCAGGTTGTACTCCCTGACGGTCTCATAGTCCAAAGGGCTGAGGAGGTCGATGACCCCGGTCGGGGAGTGGATGTAGAACTGGCCCCTGACGTTGCCACTGATGATGCTGAAGTGCACTTTGCCGTTGTCGCCTTCGTCTTCGTCTGTGGCCTCCACCTGAGTCACTCTGGTGTTTGCCGCCATGCTCTCCAACACCTGGACGACGTAGCGTCTCTGGTTGAACTGTGGGTAGTTGTCGTTCTCATCCTCCACGCTGATGAACACTGTGGCCGTGGAGCTGCGAGGACCTGGATCTTTGCCCTGGTCGCTGGCCTCCACCATCAGCTGGTAGTGCGACACATGTTCCCTGTCAGGGCGCTCCGTGATCCGGACCAGCCCGGTCCTGGAGTCGATGTCAAAGGCGGCGACGGCGGCGGCGTCCTCCTCACTGACAATCCTGTAGATCATGTTGGCATTGGATGGGGCATCTCCATCTGTCGCCCTGATGGTCAGCACCTCAAATCCTGCCTCCACGTTCTCCCTGAGGCTGACCCTGTACTCCGTCTGCTCAAACACCGGCCCGTGGTCGTTGGTGTCGCTGACGGTGATGGTCAGGTAAGCGGTGGACGACCTCCTCGGCTCTCCGTTGTCCATGGCGACGACCCTGAATATGTGTGTGTCCTTGACCTCCCGGTCCAGTGGCTGCAGGGTGGAGACTCCGCCGGTGTGCTCATTTATCTGGAAGTAGTTGTTGGACCGGCTGTCGAACAGAGCCTCCATGTCGTACTCCACCTGTCCGGCGGCTCCGGGGTCTCCATCCAGAGCTTTCAGCGTGATGACCCGCGTCCCCGCCGGCTCATTCTCAGGTATGGACACCTGATAATTGGGCAGCTGGAACTGAGGAGCTGAGTTCGCAGCTGCGCGTCTGCTGCGCTCAGGAGACACCTGAGTGACGTCAGGAGGTGGAGAGGCGGGGCGGACCTTCAGGAGCACAGGGGTGGAGGTTGGGAGGCTGCTGGCGTCCCGCAGCGCACACACCGCGTCCAGCCCTGAAGCCAAACACTCAGGACCGTAACCACCAGAGAAACTTTTCCTCTGTGCTTTAACTGCGCAGGAGACCTGAGAAGGTTTTTTTCTGCGCAGAAAATGCGGCAGGTGGTCGCGAACTTTGCGCCGCAGCTCGTCGGTGGAGACGCACGGCGGCACCGGATCGGACCGGAGCCTCATGTGCACACTCACCGCTGGGTTAACGGACTGTGTCCCGGGTCGGATCACACAGTCCCGGCTGTGGAGGATCAGCCTGAGGTGGATCAGGATGGACTCATGTGGGTCAGTCAGTGATCGGAGCTGAACATAGACCGGAACAGAGTTCCTACTCCGGGACGCGCAGTCCGGTTCTGCGTAGAGAAAAACGATCCCGGTTCGTCTGTGGATGTGGATGAAGCGGCGCACAGATCCGGGAGTTAAACCCCTGTCAATGTGATAGATCCAGCCCGGTCCCAGCGATGCGTTGAGCAGCACGGACCTGGATCTGGTGGATCTGGATCCGGGGCTGGATCTGAATCCGGATCCGACCAGCGCGGGAAGAAACAAACAGTAGAAACAGTAAAAACAGCAGATCCGGACGGAGTTCAGAGAGAAATCCATGACTGAGACACTAAACTCTCCTCCTCCTCCGCTCCATGTTTCACCCACACTGATTCAAACTCTCGTCCTCCCACCAGCTGCTCCTCTCAGGGCCGAAACCAGCCAATCAGAGGCCCCGGGGGCCCCTGAGGGCCCCAGCGGAGGAGGAGGGTTATTACAATAACCATTACTGACACCCACCACTTAGAATAAAGACCAAACAACACGCTTTAATCATGAAATGCATCACGGTTTTTATTCATTAGTTTGTTTTATTTGTTAGCTTTTGCACAAAAAAAACAAAAAAACAGTGGAAATTATAGTGATCACGTCTGCCCAGGTCAAAACGATCACTATGTATTGATCTTTTTCCTAATTCATCATGCAGATTACCTTCTTTACTGACTATTCACTACATGGATATAAAGAACTGACATGGACGGCTTTGTTTTGACATGGCTGTTTGAGGAGAATATGTTTTTCATTTAAAGAAAATATAAAAATAAAAGTAGTTTTAAGCTCTTTTTTTTTTGGGACTATTTAGTTAATTAAACAGTATTTGTGTTGGAGAGTTTCTCTCCTGAGCTTTCTGATCCGTCACTATAAGGGTTTCCACTGTACGTGCATCAATATCAACAAAAAACAATTTAAAAAAACATAGGAAAAAGTATAAAAGAAGTGCTCTCTGGTTAATCTAAACACACGTGACCTAAAATAATGTGCACAAATATCAGTAAACATTTATAAGTGTGCGTCTCTGACAGTCTGATGGTTAAAATCACAGACAGACAACAGAAATATGACCTTCTGATGTCTTGATGTTGTGTTAAAATGTATGTTTTACATTGTAGGAGCCTGCGGTTAATACACATGTGGTCAATATTATTGATTTACGTTGGGGGCGGCACCCTCTGGTGGCCTCACCAGTAGCCATTATTGATCCAAAACTTCACAAGTTTTCAATTTGTGTGAAGCAATAATAACACGGAGATGAATTGCAGGTGATTTGTTTTGTTATACTGTTATATATTTTTAGTCAGTATTTAACTTAATGTCCCATATATACCTTTATATACAGAGATATATAGATGCATAATAGCTTCAGGTGTGACCCGGAGAGATTGTTATGAAGTTATAATCAAATTTATGACCAGCAGAGATGCAGATATGTGACTTGTGTCTGTAGTATTAATTGAAGAGTTTTAAAACTCTTGATTTTATCTGATTTGGGACTGAATGGAAATGGAAATGAATCCTTCAATGGCGGATCCCCGATGATGATGATAATAATAATAGTAAGTGATATGCGAATGTTTACTAATGACAAAGATTATTATTAGTTGTATTATGCTTATTTGGAAAGTTTAGTATCACAGTCAGTTACGGCCTCAGATGAAGACTGAGCTCCGTTAGAAGATGAAATCTCCCAGAATTCAGGCGCAGAAACAAAATGTTTTCATGTACGAAGCCAAAAGAGAAAAAAAAAAAGAATCGACCGACAGTTTGAGGAAAAAAACCTGCAGCAGCTCCGGGAGCTCCGAGTCGTCGACGGGCTGCTTTCAGCGAGCAAACTTGAAAGTCAGGAGGCGCCGGCGGAGGAGAGACTCAGGCCTCCTCGGCACCCCTGTGCCGCCTGTACGCCCTCTGGATCACCGCCGCCGCCACCTCCTCCTGTTTCCGCCGCAGGGTGCTGCTGATTGGCTCGTTAGACGCCTGCTGGTGACAACGACCCTCCGTTAGGTTTGGTGGCAAATGACAATAAATAGAATAGAATGGAATAGAAAATAAAATAGAATAGAATAAAGTAGAACCTTGGCCGTGAACTTTTCCTCCATCCTCCCTCTGAGAGCGTCCATGTCTTGATCAGCTGACACCTGCACACATAGAGAATGTAGTAATAATAGTGATTCTGACATGTGGTCAGGTGGTCAGGTGGTCAGGTGACGTTACCTGTGCGGCGAGAGCCAGGAGGACGTCTGAGTAGTGGATCTTGTCTCCTGGCAGCAGAGGCAGATCCATGTGGACCAGTCTGATGGTGTTTGGTTTGGGGATCCTCAGAGGATCCTGCAGCGCGTCGCAGAAGTCTGACAGCTTACTGTGGAACACAGTGCAGTCCATTAGAGTCCACTAGAGGCCATCAGAGACCACTACAGATCATTAAAGACCATTAGGGTCCATTAGAGTCCACTAGAGGCCATCAGAGACCACTACAGATCATTAAAGACCATTAGAGTCCAATAGAGTCCATTAGAGTGAACTAGAGTCCACTAGAGACAACTAGAGATCATTAAAGGCCATTAGAGTCCATTAGAGTCCACTAGAGGCCATCAGAGACCAGTACAGATCATTAAAGACCATTAGAGTCCAATAGAGTCCAATAGAGTCCATTAGAGTGCACTAGAGGCCACCAGAGATCATTAGAGTCCATTAGAGGCCATCAGAGACCACTACAGATCATTAAAGACCATTAGAGTCCAATAGAGTCCATTAGAGTGCACTAGAGTCCACTAGAGACAACTAGAGATCATTAAAGGCCATTAGAGTGCACTAGAGGCCACCAGAGACCACCAGAGATCATTAGAGTCCACTAGAGGCCATCAGAGACCACTAGAGTCCATCAGAGACCACTAGAGTCCAATAGAGTCCATTAGAGTGCACTAGAGTCAACTAGAGACAACTAGAGACAACTAGAGATCATTAAAGACCATTAGAGTGCACTAGAGGCCATCAGAGACCACCAGAGATCATTAGAGTCCATTAGAGGCCATCAGAGTCTCACCTGTACTGTATGAATTGCGAGGCGTCGGGGTCAAACTGCCTCCAGGTGTTGTAGAACATCTGAAGGTCTCCGTCACTCAGCGGCCCGGCGTCCTCGGAGCTGAAGGTCTCCAGGAGGACGGCGATGAAGAGGTGGAGCGTCAGCAGGAAGATGACGACGACTGAGATGGCGGCAAAGACGACGGTAGCCACCAGACTGCCGCAGTCCCCTCGGACCGCCGTCCCCGGGTTCTCCTGGTCAGGGTCGCAGTACAGCATGGTCTCCCGTGTGTTCAGCCCCAACCTGAACACGCCGGCGATCACGTTGATCAGGCTGTTCACAAAAGTCTCGAAGTTAAACGTGTCGTCGATCATGCCCTCCTTCTTCACAAAGGCAAAGTTAAACATGCCGAAGAAGGAGAGAGCGAACACGTTGAGGGTGAGGAGCAGGCTGATGTTGAAGGCGGCAGGAAGTGACATCATGAAGGCCAAAAGCAGCTTCCTGATGCCCTTGGTGAAGGGGATCAAATGGAGGACGCGACGGATGCGACCCAATCGGAGCACGGCGATGGCATTGGGCGAGAAAAAGTACATGAATATGAAGTCGGGGATGAAGAGAGCTGAAGGAGAAGACAGAGAGTAAAAATCACAATCTGAGCACACAGAAATGAACTGATGTCATAATGAATACACAGGAAAGTATTCATCGGACCAGACTCCATTGACAAAAAAAGGAATTTTACCTCACACAACACAGGAGTTTGCCGTGCTACCTACCGCCTCTATCAACGAACTAACAGCTTAGTTTGGATCCAAACTAACGATTTAAAACAGCAATATCACATAATAGCACAAACAAACTTATCCAATCGAAGCAGCGGTAAACACGCAACTCCTGTCGTCTGTGAGGTTAAATTATTGTTTTTGTGAATGGAGTCTGGTGCTTTTGAAGAGAGCAAAAGAAAAAGAAAACGGCATCAGTTACAGCAATGTCAAGTGGTGAAAATATTCTAAAAATGGCATAAACAGATTTCTTTATTTCCTAATAAAGGCACACCTAAAAAAAAAATCAACATCAGTTTAAGTGTCGCTGCTTTAACTTGAAAATGAAGTCGTTCCCTCTTTCTCCTGACTTGCTTCCAAGCCACCAGACTCCATTGACAAAAACAGTGACTTTACAGTGACTTTGCTGTTCTACTGCTGCCTCAATCAGTTAGTCTGCTCGTGTTATTCTGGTGATTCTGGTGTTTTAAAGGGTTAGTTCGGATCCACGTTGGCATGGTAGTTTATTAATCAAGGCAGCAGCAGACCAGTGAACTCCCATAATCTGTGGGGTAAAATTACTGTTTTTCTGAATGGAGTCTGGTGGCTTAGAAGCAAGCCAAAAGAAAGAGAAATGGTGCCCGTTCCCTTTCCAAAGGGCTGTATGACAGCGATGTAAAGCTGTGAAATATAGCGTACACTTCACTGATGTTGATTTTTTTAGGTGGGCCTTTCTTTTAAGAGGCTAAAATCCGTTTTCCTGCCATCTAGTATAGGTAACACACTGACTATGGAGAAGGAGCTCAGGCAACCATACTTCAAATAACCTGAACTGTCCCTTTAAGTCAAGGCTCTGCATGGAAAAAGTAAAACAGGAAGATGGTGACTGTTGTGGGATTACATCACCAGACCAGACGATGACGTCACCACACGAAAACTCACCAACCGTCATCGCAATGATCACGACGAAGTCGATGACGTTCAAGCAGTCGAAGAAGTAGTGCTTTCTGAGCGCGGTGATCTTCAGAATGGCCTCTATGAAGAAGATGAGGATGAAGGTGAAGTGGAAAAAGTACAGGATCTCCATTTTCAGGATGCTATCATCGAACGTCTCCACCATCAGGACCAGCATGTTCAGGCAGATCACCGTCACCATGACGACTTCGAAACACGGTCTGGTCACCAGGTCAAAGACCCAAGCCAGGCACCGACTCTGAGGACGAAACACAGGAACCAGAGAGAGTTCATACTGATAAATCTGATCTGCATCACTTAAGTTTCCCTTTGTTTTGCATCATCACATCATTTACCATCATGCTTCTTGTTTTACTGGCTAGCTGCTGCTTAACTTGGGTTTATAATACACCTGCAGACACGACTGTGGTCAGAAACATGGCTCAGTATCCTGGTTTATGTTGGAAAACTCCAGCTAACATATTCAGACTCCAATACATTTCAGCTTCAAGACTTTTATTGTGAAAGGGTTACATTTTCTCTGCTTTAACTCAGGTCAAACAGAATTTTCTGACAGGAAACTGACGCCGTTCTCTCTTTTTCTTTGATTGCCTCAATGCCACCAGACTCCATTCACAAAAACAGCGATTTTACCTCGTAGAGCACAGAAGTTCGCTGTGCAACCGCTGCCTCAATCAGTGAGTCTTCTTGTCTTATTGTGTGACTTTGGTGTTTTAAAGGTTTAATTCGGATCCAAACTAGCGTGTTAGTCCGTTGATCGAGGCAGCGGTAGCAAAGCAAGCTTGCGTGTTCTGCGAGATAAAATTACTGTTTTTGTGAAAGGAGTCTGGTGGCTTTGGTGGCGAGGTAAAAAAAGTGAAATCTTCTAAATATATATAGTGTATGCTTAAACTGATACAGATTATTTTAGGCAGACCTGCGACCTCTGACCTCTGACCTGGTCTGGTCACAGTGAGACAGGTCAGTGAACCCACCTGAGGTCTGGGAGCAGATTTCTGAGGTTCCTTGGACAAACGTTTCTTCAGAGCCTTGAAATATTTCTCCTGCTGCTCTGTCATGAAAATAAGTTTCCCTTCAAAGTAAAGACAGAATAAAGACAAAGTAAATACAAAGTAAAGACAGAATAAAGACCAGAGTAAATACAAAATAAAGACAGAATAAAGACCAGAGTAAATACAAAATAAAGACAGAATAAAGACAAAGTAAATACAAAGTAAAGACAGAATAAAGACCAGAGTAAATACAAAATAGACAGAATAAAGACCAGAGTAAATACAAAGTAAATACAAAGTAAAGACAGAATAAAGACCAGAGTAAATACAAAGTAAAGACAGAATAAAGACAAAGTAAATACAAAGTAAAGACAGAATAAAGACCAGAGTAAATACAAAGTAAAGACAGAATAAAGACAAAGTAAATACAAAGTAAAGACAGAATAAAGACCAGAGTAAATACAAAGTAAAGACAGAATAAAGACAAAGTAAATACAAAGTAAAGACAGAATAAAGACAAAGTAAATACAAAGTAAAGACCAGAGTGAAGAAACTTTATTTTGTTACAGTCCGTCAGCCCGTCTCTCTCTCTCTGTCTCTCAGCCCGTCTCTCTCTCAGCCTGTCACTCTCTCTCAGCCCGTCTCTCTCTCAGCCCGTCTCTCTCTCTCTGTCTCAGCCCGTCTCACTCTCAGCCTGTCTCTCTGTGAGCCCATCTCTCTCCCGGCCCGTCTGTCTCTCAGCCCGTCTGTCTCTCAGCCTGTCACTCTGTGAGCCCGTCTCTCTCTTAGCCTGTCTCTCTCTCTCAACCCATCTCTCTGTGAGCCCGTCTCTCTCTCTCTCTCAGCCCGTCTCTCTCTGTGAGCCTGTCTCTCAGCCTGTCACTCTCTCTCAGCCCGTCTCTCTCTCTCTGTCTCAGCCCGTCTCACTCTCAGCCTGTCTCTCTGTGAGCCCGTCTCTCTCTCTCTGTCTCAGCCCGTCTCACTCTCAGCCTGTCTCTCTGTGAGCCCATCTCTCTCCCGGCCCGTCTGTCTCTCAGCCTGTCTGTCTCTCAGCCTGTCACTCGCTCTCAGCCTGTCTCTCTGTGAGCCCGTCTCTCTCTCTCAGCCCGTCTCTCTGTGAGCCCGTCTCTCTCTCTCAGCCCGTCTCTCTCTCTCAACCCATCTCTCTCTCTCAACCCATCTCTCTCTCAGCCCGTCTCTCTGTGAGCCCGTCTCTCTCTCTCAGCCCGTCTCTCTCTCTCAACCCATCTCTCTCTCTCAACCCATCTCTCTCTCAGCCCGTCTCTCTGTGAGCCCGTCTCTCTCTCTCTCTCAGCCCGTCTCTCTGTGAGCCCGTCTCTCTCTCAGCCCGTCTCTCTCTGTGAGCCCGTCTCTCTCTGTGAGCCCGTCTCTCTCTCTCAACCCGTCTCTCTCTCTCAACCCGTCTCTCTCTCTCAGCCTGTCACTCTCTCTCAGCCCGTCTCTCTCTCAGCCCGTCTGTGTGTCAGTGAGTGCAGAAACATATCTTGTCTCTCTGCAGCTTGTCGATGATGACTCTGATGAAGAGGTTGAAGGTGAAGAAGGAGCTGACGATCAAGAAACAGATGAAGAACAGGTACATGGACGGGTGGTGCTCATAGATCGGCTGAGACTCCACCTACACACACACACACACACACACACACACACACACACACACACACACACACACGGTGCATGAATACACACACACACACACATTAGCACCTTTAGCACTGAAGCTAGCAGGTGGTGTACTGACCATTACAGAGTCCACGGCTCCATAAATGACGGATATCCAGTCGTATGCTACGGTCTGACGGAGAAACAGCACAGAACTCCATTAGAAAAACACAGAATTTAAGTTTGTTCTCCAACAGCCGTGTGTGTGTGTTCACACTGACCACGTGCAGCAGCGACAGGTAAGCTTGAGACACGGTGTCAAAGTTTAACCTGTTGTTCCGCCAGGTGACCTCGGTGAAGTTTTCCATAGTCAGAATCATACACTCGGTCTTGTTTTCCACGTCGCCGGATAGGAAACTTTCGTCTGCCGTCTCGTTGAAACAGTAATAAAACTTTCCCGCCAACATATTAACGCCACAGATGCCGAAGATCAGCGAGACGATCAGAAACACCGGCAGCATGCTAACCATGGCCGGGACGGTCCGGGCCAGAGTGTGCACCACCACCTGCACACAGACAGGGGGAGAGAGACAGACAGGTCATTACACGGAGCCACTATACAGCCTACAAACAGACAGACAGGTAGAGACAGACAGACAGGTCATTGCACGGAGCCACTATACAGCCTGCAGACAGACAGATAGGTAGAGACAGACAGGTCATTACACGGAGCCACTATACAGCCTACAAACAGACAGACAGGTCATTGCACGGAGCCACAATACAGCCTGCAGACAGACAGATAGGTAGAGACAGACAGGTCATTACACGGAGCCACTATACAGCCTACAAACAGACAGACAGGTAGAGACAGACAGACAGGTCATTGCACGGAGCCACTATACAGCCTGCAGACAGACAGATAGGTAGAGACAGACAGACAGGTCATTACACGGAGCCACTATACAGCCTGCAGACAGACAGATAGGTAGAGACAGACAGGTCATTACACGGAGCCACTATACAGCCTACAGATAGACAGACAGGTAGAGACAGACAGACAGGTCATTGCACGGAGCCACTATACAGCCTACAGACAGACAGATGGATAGAGAGAGACAGACAGGCCATTGCACGGAGCCACTATACAGCCTACAGACAGACAGATGGGTAGAGAGAGACAGACAGGCCATTGCACGGAGCCACAATACAGCCTGCAGACAGACAGATAGATAGAGAGAGACAGACAGGTCATTGCACAGAGCCACAACACAGCCTGCAGACAGACAGATAGGTAGAGACAGACAAGTAGAGAGAGACAGACAGGTAATTACACTGAGCCACAATACAGCCTACAGACAGACAGATAGGTAGAGAGAGACAGACAGGTCATTACACGGAGCCACTATACAGCCTATCGACAGACAGACAGGTAGAGACAGACAGGTAGAGAGAGACATACAGGTCATTACACGGAGCCACTATACAGCCTACCGACAGACAGACAGGTAGAGAGAGACAGACAGGTCATTACATGGAGCCACTATACAGCCTGCAGACAGACAGACAGGTACAGACAGGTAAAGACAGACAGACAGACAGACAGTCTGTGTTTCAAGTGCCCATCTCACCCTCATGCCCTGGAAGCGAGACACGGCCCTCAGGGGCATCAGAGCCCTCAGAGACCAGAGGACAGACGGGCCAGTGAATCCAATGCTGCCGGCCGCCAGAAACACCAGAGACACCTGGAAGAGACGACACACCTGCTGGTGACATCACTCCTCACACCTGACAGTCGCCGGCCAATCAGAGAGCAGATTCGGTGCCGCTTCCTGTTATCAACACGTTACCAATCACCGGCGCGTTACCGATGGCGTTCTTACGTCTAAGACGAGGAAGTCGAACCAGCACCAGGCGTCGGTGAAGTATCTCCTGAGTCCGAGTCCGATCCACTTGAGAAGCATCTCCATCAGGAACACGAAGGTGAACACCTGGTCCGCCTTCTCCAAAACCACCCTGAGGACCCTCCTGTTCGGCAGGTGTATGTCCTCAAACACCTGCACACAGACGCACACGTGTTAGCGTGTTAGCATGTTAGCATGTGAGGCCGTTTCACAGAACACTTCCTGTAAAATAACCTTCTGGAAAAGTTGAAACCAAATATGAATTATTGTTAAAAACAAAAAGTAAACGTGTTAAACAAACATGTATGTAAACGTGTGTAAATATGTATGTATGTTTGTATAATTCCTCCTCTCATGTATTATTTTGCTTTAATTACACGGCTTTGCTGAATGCTCAATTCTGATTGGCCGATTACGTCATGCTACGGTCTGTTATTTCTGTATAACAGACCGTTGCTACGGACACCATCCTGATAAATAAAGCAATAGAATCATTTTTGAATCAATAAAATTGTTTTTTTAAGTCACTGTCTTGTGTCCAATTGTTGATTTAATTTAGCGCTCAATTCTGATTGGTCAATTACGGTATCTAATGGTCTTATTTCTATACTACTGACCGTTGCCATGGACGCAGTTCTGATAGCGGAAGCAATAAAATCATTTTTATATCAATAAAATAATTTTAAAAAGCAGTAAAAAAATATATTATTTTATATTATCTTATCTTATCTTATCGTATTTTATTTTATCTTATCTTATCTTATTTTATTTCATCTTATCTTATTTTATTTTATCTTATCTTATATTATCTTATTTTTTTTCATCTTATCTTATCTTATTTTATTTCATCTTATCTTATTTTATTTTATTTTATCTTATCTTATTTTATTTCATCTTATCTTATTTTATTTTATCTTATCTTATATTATCTTATTTTTTTTCATCTTATCTTATCTTATCTTATCTTATTTTATTTCATCTTATTTTATTTTATTTTATCTTATCTTATTTTATTTCATCTTATCTTATCTTATTTTATTTTATCTTATCTTATATTATCTTATCTTATTTTATTTTATCTTATCTTATATTATATTATCTTATTTTATTTTATCTTATCTTATCTTATATTATCTTATTTTATTTTATCTTATCTTATCTTATCTTATTTTATTTCATCTTATCTTATTTTATTTCATCTTATCTTATCTTATTTTATTTTATTTTATCTTATCTTATATTATCTTATTTTATCTTATCTTATCTTATCTTATCTTATCTTATCTTATATTATCTTATTTTATCTTATCTTATCTTATCTTATCTTATCTTATTTTATTTTATCTTATCTTATCTTATCTTATCTTATTTTATTTCATCTTATCTTATCTTATTTTATTTTATTTTATCTTATCTTATATTATCTTATTTTATCTTATCTTATCTTATCTTATTTTATCTTATCTTATCTTATCTTATCTTATTTTATCTTATCTTATTTTATTTTATCTTATCTTATCTTATCTTATCTTATCTTATATTATCTTATCTTATCTTATCTTATCTTATTTTATCTTATCTTATTTTATTTCATCTTATCTTATCTTATCTTATTTTATCTTATCTTATCTTATCTTATCTTATCTTATTTTATTTTATTTTATTTTATCTTATCTTATCTTATTTTATCTTATCTTATTTTATCTTATCTTATTTTATTTCATCTTATCTTATCTTGTTTTATTTTATCATAACTGTATTCCTTGGCAATGTGGTTCCTCTATTTATTCTCATTATTTTGTTTTATAACACGGCATTGCTGAACACTCGATTCTGATTGGTCGAAGCCGTTCTGATGTCAGAAGCTTCAGGGTGACCATCATCAACCCGCCGGGATCGGTTTCGTGATTAACGACCAGTTAATGTTAACTTTAATGTTGTCAATAAAGTTGGAGTGAAAGGTGTGTTTACCAGAGCCACGCTGCTCAGCAAGATGACGACGACCATGAAGGCTTCAAAGAACGGGTGGCGTACAATGGTGAGACAGGTTCTCCTGAAGTTAAACCAGACCCTCCCCACGCCCCGGGACGTGTCTATGTCCTGGAACGGACAGCAGCAGCAATACTCTGGAACACACACACACACACACACACTTCTCAGAGGTGTTATTGATCACTGATTGGCTCCTGGTCTTCATCATTTTTACAGAGAGACCCCTACTGTCGCTGCAGCAGTCCTCAGGTGTGTTTCGTTTAGGATCTTCGTCGTCTTTGTCCTGCTGAACTTCAGGGTGTTTCTGCACGTCATCGCACTGAACAAACACAATCAGCTGATTTTACATCAATCAATAAAATTCATTTTTATCATTGGTATTATTATTATTATCAATAGTAGTATTAGTGTTATTACTATTATCATTATCGTTAGTATTATTATTAGTAGTAGTAGTGTTATTACTATTAACATTATCATTACTATTATCATTATCGTTACTATTATTATTAGTAGTATTAGTGTTATTACTATTATCATTATCGTTACTATTATTATAAGTAGTAGTAGTGTTATTACTATTATCATTATCGTTACTATTATTATAAGTAGTAGTAGTGTTATTACTATTATCATTACTATTATTATTAGTAGTATTAGTGTTATTACTATTATCATTATCGTTACTATTATTATAAGTAGTATTAGTGTTATTACTATTATCATTATCGTTACTATTATTATAAGTAGTAGTAGTGTTATTACTATTATCATTATCGTTACTATTATTATAAGTAGTAGTAGTGTTATTACTATTATCATTATCGTTACTATTATTATTAGTAGTAGTAGTGTTATTACTATTATCATTATCGTTACTATTATTAGTAGTAGTATTAGTGTTATTACTATTATCATTATCGTTACTATTATTATTATTAGTAGTAGTGTTATTACTATTATCATTACCGTTACTATTATTCTAAGTAGTAGTAGTGTTATTACTATTATCATTATCGTTACTATTATTAGTAGTAGTATTAGTGTTATTACTATTATCATTATCGTTACTATTATTATTAGTAGTAGTAGTGTTATTACTATTATCATTACCGTTACTATTATTATTATTAGTAGTAGTAGTGTTATTACTATTATCATTATCGTTACTATTATTATTAGTAGTAGTAGTGTTATTACTATTATCATTATCATTACTATTATCATTAGTAGTAGTGTTATTACTATTATCATTATTATCATTAGTAGTAGTAGTACTATTTTGTTATTAATATCATTATTATATTAGTAGTAGTGTTATTACTATTATCATTAACATTACTATTATTATTATTAGTAGTAGTAGTGTTATTACTATTATCATTAGTAGTAGTAGTAGTATTTTATTTTTAATATCATTATTATAGTAGTAGTAGTAGTGTTATTACTAATATCAATATTATTATTATTATTAGTAGTTGTAGCTGTAATATAATTACATTGAACATTTCACACACGTTTATATCTGAACTCTGAACTTTATGTGGTGTTGGGCTGATTTTGGCAGCCATGTTTCTATGGAACCATTTTTGCATTAAAATGAACTGAACAAAATTGTCGAGTTATTTTGAAACAAATCTAATCCCGTACTTCCCCAATCTCTACCATACCTGTGAACATGACCGCTGTGGATTCACTGTTCAAATGATCTAAATTATGTTTTAGTCGCCATGCACACTGTGTATACTATCAGTTAATGAATACGGCTAAACTGGACAGAGCAAAAAGGAGAAATTAAGTATAAAAAAAACTGCAGAAGTAGATATTAGTATCTGTATCAGGGATAATTTAGCTTTCAGTTGTCTTTCAAACATTCAGCTTTAGGTGAAACACTGCAATAGAATAAAATATGTTTTACTTCTTTCTCTTTTTCTTCATTTTCAGGCGTCTTGAATTCGATCTCGGTGTCAGCAATGGGGGCCCTCTGGGACTCAGTCTTATGGTATTTGCCAGTCAGGTTGCCATGGTCGCCGCTGAGGGTGCTGTGCTCTGACGCCAGCTGGTCAGAAGTCAAGTCCAAGGCCAGGTACTCCTTCCTACCTGTGTGGTCTGGGATGACATGCTTCTTCTTTCCCTGCAAAGGGCAGACACGTTCCACAATCCAGGTCTTGATTGAGGCCACCGCCGTGTGCAACCGGCTTATATCTTTGTTTTTCTCCATTGGTTCTGGAGCCGTCACACATTCATAGCTGAACGAGCTCAGCAACAAGGTCAGGAACAGATGTAGGGCCTGAAACAAGACCAGGAACACACTCAGAATCCACAACAAGGGTAGGAACAGATTATGGATCTGAAATCTAGCTAAATCAACGGTACAGACACATTCAGGAACACATTCAGAAACTACAATATGAATGGGAACAGATTCAAACTCTAAAACAAGACCAGGAACAGATTGAGAAACTGCGAAAAGGGTAGTACCAAATTCAAGATCTGAAACAGGACTAGGGAGTAATGCAAGTAATGCAATCTATAGCAAGACCAGGAACACATTCAGAAGGCCAAGAACAATTAAAAACATGAAACAAGACCAGGAAGTAATTCAAGAACAGATTTAGAACTACAATAAAACTGGCAACACATTCAGCATCTGCAAAAAGGGTAGTACCAGATTCAGGACCTGAAACAAGACCAGGAAGCAATTCAAGAACAGGTTCAGAATCTAGCTAAATCAATGGTTCAGGAACACATTTAGAAACTACAGTATGACTGGGAACAGATTCAGAATCTAAAACAAAACTAGGAACACATTCAGAATCTAAAACAAGGTCAGGAACAGATTTAGTGCCTGAAACAAGACCAGGAACACACTCAGAATCCAAAATAAGGATAGGATCAGATTCAGGGCCTGAAATAAAGCAGGAAGTAATTCAAGAACAGGTTCAGAATCTAGCTAAATCAATGGTTCAGGAACACATTTAGAAACTACAATATGAATGGGAACAGATTCAGAATCTAACACAAGACCAGGAACACATTGAGAAACTGCAAAAAGGGTAGTACCAGATTCAAGACCTGAAACAAGACCAGGGAGTGATGCAAGAACAAGTTTATAATAAAATAATACTGGGAACACATTCAGCATCTGCAACAAGGTCCGGAACAGAATCAAGGCCTAAAACAAGACAGGATTTATAGTGACACACAGGATCCAGACTCAGGTCAGAAACTGCCAGCAGAGACTCACCAGCATATCTCCGACGATGACGACTATCATGAAGAAGATCAGACACATGGCGTCATTGGAGACCTCCATACAGTCCCACAGGGTCTCGATCCACTCCCCACAAAGGACCCTGGCGATGATGAGGAAGGAGTGGTAGAAATCGTACATGTGCCAACGAGGAAGCTGACAGTCGGCTGAGATGCGGCAGACGTTGTCCCTGTAGTCCCCACCGAACAGCTCCATGCCGACCACGGAGAACATGAAGACCATGATGAGCAGGAGGAGAGTCAGGTTCCTCACAGCTCTCACCGAAATCTGCATGAGCTTTAGCAACATCTGGAAGGACCACCACCACCTGGCCAGTCTAACCACTCGCAACTGGGCATGAGACAGGTGAGGATACAGGTAGACAGACAGGTAAGGAGACAGGTAAGGGTCCAGGTAGACAGACAGATAAGGAGACCGGACAGGATACAGGTAGATAGACATATAAGGACACAGGTAAGAGTACAGGTAGACAGACAGGTAAGAAGACCGGACAGGATACAGGTAGATAGACATATAAGGACACAGGTAAGAGTACAGGTAGACAGACAGGTAAGGAGACCGGAAAGGATACAGGTTGACAGGTAATGATACAGGTAGACAGGTAACAATACAGGTAGACAGACAGTGGGCAGGTAAAGAGACAGTTAGACAGGCAAGGACACAGACAGACATACAGTAAGAATGACATGAAAGGAGACATGTAGACAGGTAAGGGGACAGAGACACAGACAGGTTAGAGGACAGGCAAAGGGACAGGTAAACAGGCAGGTAAACAGGCAGGTAAGGAGACAGGAAAGGAGACAGGTAGTCAAGTAAAGTACAGGTAAGGAGAGAGGCAGGTAAACAGACAGGTAGACAGTAATATCAGTATTTAACAATAGTATGTGTTAATTCTGATGATGTCGCCACACTGACCAGTATGAAGGCGCGAAAATACATCGAAAAGTTCATGTCCATCAGAAACAGCACCACCAGACTCCAGGCGACGATGGCGCTGTCAAAGATGTTCCAGCGCACCTGTAACCGCGGCAACAGAACAGCCGCGGACACACACGTTACCATGGGAACGGCTGTCAGTCATCACCACTCTAGCTGCCAAGAAACAGGAAGTCTGACCTGGAAGTACCCGCGCAGGCCCATGGCCACGAGCTTAACGGCCATCTCGGCTGTGAAGATCATTGTGAAGACCTAGGGAAAGGTCGGAGGTCACGGTTAGAACACTGAGGTCATCTGTAAGCTCTGCTCTCATTGGTCAGCCTGATGGGTAGATTTGTGATGTCACCACAAGCAGCCAGAGCCGCGTAGGTGTCAGTGAGTGATTAAAACAGCATGACTCACGCATCCTCCAACAGATTAATCGGAATAATACTTTATATTTATGATATTACTTTATTTCACTCATACATTTCATTAGTTTGTATTTCAATGAGGCGCCAACGATTTCTTCTTCTTCATTTTCTTTTAAAACATGTACGAGTTGTTCAGTGTGTGGAGCTGCTGGTTCCAAAAGCATTCTTTATTTTAAATGTTTCTTCAATAGATCTTCTGAACCTTACTTAACACTGCAGACTGTATGAAAGAAGTGGACGTAGCTTCTGGGTCTGAACAGTGAAGTCGACACTGACGGGCCTTAAACCTGCATTTTAAGTTAGAATGAATGGAAGTTAATGAGAAAATGAGCTAGTCGCTAGTTTGCAGTCTTCTTCGACACCGCAGGATGTTCATTTAGTAAATTATGGTCCCATTTAGAGGAAAACAGAACCAAGAAGAGTGAGAGTAATCAGAGGCGGTCTTCATGGAACAGACGTCACCTCTGGCTCCTTAAAACCAAGATGGCGACACCCATAAAGCCAAACTCATGGCTTCAAAACAGCAGTCCATAAAACCAACGGGTGACGTTGGCTACCTCCACTTGTTTCACACAGCCCATGTTTGAACTATTTACACTTTGTTTCTGTTCAGTCTCTTTTTTTTCTCTCTCTCTGTATAAATACTACAGTACCCATGAGCCTCAGCTGCTGTTGCTATGGAGAGGAGGCCAGTCAGAGGTGTAAATCAGAGTGACTGAGAATTAAAAAAACGCTTTATGTCCTGATCCGGAATCAGAAACTGAATTAACTGAAGCTTCACATTGTAAAATCTGTTTTCTCAGCAGTGTAATCTTTAGCTTCAGCTCTGTGATTGGCTGCAGCGAGTCAGTGAAATGCACCCTGGGAGTCGTTGTTGACTTTTCATGCATGATACTCTATATCATACGTGTCCACTAGGGGGTAGTGTCATATCTATTTATCAAACCATAAAGAAAAGGAGACCTGTTTCACTCAGGTGACAGTATAAACAAACCTCTACATCTTTAACCCACGGTTACCCATAACACCCCTCTTCTCTGTGTCAGTTCAAAGACATGTTTACATCAAAGATCCTCTATAACTAAAGATAACATTTCAGGCTGTGCCAGTGGTCTGAAATGGGTTCCACTTCCTGTCTGCTGAGTGGGTGTGGTCGGTGTGGATGGGGGGAAGCAGACGGAGCAGTGGGAGCATCAATAATCTGAATATCGACCTGCACTGAGCTCCAGCTGTTTAATATCAGTCAGACTGTAGCTCAGTGGAGGTTGTAGTTAGCTGTTGTTCAGCGACTCACTTGTTCTTGTTAGCTTACATGCTAACTAGCTTTGGACAACACCAGGTTAAAAATAACCAAAACATCCCCTGGTGGAGCAGAATGAAAGTTTTCTATTAGAAACAGCTTCAAAGTCCACTTAGGACATTAGTTCATCTTCAGTTAAAGTTAACTTCTACGGCCTCCTCTGTCTCTGAGACAGATTCAATCCATGTTAGCGTCACAGTGTTCAGAGGATCTGTGTCCTGTGAAAACTGGCTCCATTATTTACTTAGTCATAATCTGTGATCACGTTCAATAGACTCAGGACCTGCAGCTGCTCTCCTAAAAGGGGCGGGGCTGAGGACACACCACCTGACACAGATGCAGGAAGTGACTGCAGATTGCAGCTTTAACCCTCTGCAGAGAGAATTATAAAGTGGTCTGAAGAGACTGCTGCGCTGCTTCTGACTTTTCTTTAACACTGACCAAAGTTCCAGTGAACAGAAACTCCTCGAAGTGCATCGTCATCGGGTAATGCTCCATGGCCATGAAGATGGTGTTGATGATGAGGCAGATGACAATCGCCAGGTCAAAGAACGGGCTCGCGACGAAGGCTTGGAGTCGCGGACAACAGCCACAACAGTTCCACTTGAGGAAGCGGTCGGTGAAGCCAAACAAACACGGAGAGCACGACCTCTGGTCCTTCTCAGGTACTGAAACACAACGCTGATAGTGAGACGAGCTGAGGGCAGCACACACACAGTGACACCAGAAAGTCAATCTTTAGTCATATAGCGGCAATTCATAACAAGGGTTATCTCAAGACGCTTTCCAGAAAGAGCAGGTCTAGACCAAACTCTTTAATTAAGAGAGAGACCCAACAATTCAAGGATTCAAAATGAAGGATTCAAGGATTCGTGAACCTCCTTGACTTAACCACATGACCAGATGACTCAGATCACATGACATTTTCAAAGCTTCACTCGAAAGTGCAGATTTGAAACTCTCTCCCAGTTTTTGTTTGACGTTGATAGACCGCGTAAAACCGGAGATATGATGGTTTTAATTGCAACGCCTGCCCATCCCACTTTTAAATATTTTTGTACTATCAAATTAAAACCATCATATCTCCGGTTTTACGCGGTCTATCAACGTCAAACAAAAACTGGGAGAGATTTTCAAATCTGCACTTTCGGGTGAAGTTGACCGCAGAGCTCCAGGTGACTTAGTTTTTTTGTTTCTGCGCTTTGAAAACGTCACGTGATCGCAGACCTCTAAGGGTTAACGTGGTGGTAATTTCATGTGTTTTGTTTGTTGGTGTCAAGCAGCAAAATGTCATAAAGTCATTTTGAGTGGAAGCCGGCGACACATAAACATGAAGTAAAATCTGAGGTCTTAGCAGTTCAGATGTGAGGAACATTAATGTAAAAGTCTCCTCTGTCAGAAGGACTAAAAGCGTCCACTTTAACCAATCGATGAAGGCAGAAATGTAAACAGGAACGAGGCAGGAAGTGACTGAGGTTCAGGCTCAGTTCTGATGATGTGTTAAATCTTTAAATGTACTCGTTAGCAACCGAGGATGAAAACAAACGTGTAGGGAAACTTCCAGAAGTAAGAAAAACTCTAAAATAATGACTGAAAATTTGTTTTTCAACTATCTGATATTGTTGTTTATATAATATTTGAGTTTGTTATTCTTTTAATGAACACCATTTCCCATAATCCCTAAACGTTTGCAGGCTAGATAGAAGAGGCAGAGAGAGGGCTGCAAAAAAAATCTAAGTTTTATGGATCTGGGTGAAAGTTATGGGAAACATAACACAAAAGGTTTTAGTTTCTAACATCCAGTGCTGGAGCGGAGCTGAAAACTCCAAGAACACGCTTATTTCTTCAGGGAAGCAGATGAAAGAAGTGTTTGGTTGAATTACGGAAGTTAGCAGAGCAGATGCTAGACAGGAAGTGATGTCGTGACATGATTAAAATGTGATTAAGAGGTTTTTAGTCATCTGTTTTGCATGTGAGTGTGTGTGTGTGTGTGTGTTTACCTTCTATGAGCTTTTGCTCTTCGCTCTTGTTTTCACCATCTTCTATCTCTGAGACTGCCTGCTGTAATAACAACACACACACACACACACACACACTATTAAATCCTGTTTTGTCATTAAGACCATATGACAACATGTCATTGTGACTTTCATAACACACCTTTATTCATTGTTTCACTGTTTTTATTGAGATACTTTCTCAAAAACCACAGAAGCCATATTTGAACTCTTAGAGTCTACAAGAGCCACACAATTAAACCCTTTTATCCCCATTCAAGTTAGCGGAACAGGAAGTTAGCGGAGAGCTAACAGGAAGTTAGCGGAGGGCTAACAGGAAGTTAGCAATGGGCTAGGGCAGATGAGTGCTAAACAGACAGACAGGTGAAAGAGAGAGAGAGGGGAGAGACAGAGAGACAGGTAAGACAGACAGGTGAGAGTGGGAGACAGACGGGTGGAGAGACAGACAGACAGGTGAGACAATGAGAGAGACAGATGAGGGAGGGACGGGCAGACAGACAGACAAAGAGACAGACTGGCAGACAGGGAGAGGAGATACAGACAGGCGAGAGAGAGACATACTGGTGAGACAGACAGGCAGACAGGAAGGCAGACAGACAGATCCGGACGTTTAGGGGAGCCGCCATGTCGTCCATCTTTAAAAACTGACGACCTCCACCGGACTGCGTCACAGCGTTGCGGCTGAATAAAGGTTATTCAAAGGATGAACTGAAACGGTCTCACCTCCGGTCTCTCTCTCTTCTTCAGCGCCTCCAGGATCCGGTGGAACTCTTCTTCTTTCCGTTTGGCCTCGGTGACCCTGACCTTCTCCGGCTCCACGGACGCCATGGCAACCACCGCCACGAAGAGGCTGACGAGGCAGAAACAGCCGGGGAAGAAGATGACCAGGAAGGAGCTCAGGTGGATTTTACCTGCTGTTCGCAACGTCTGCAGAGAGAGAGACAGGTGGAGAGACAGACAGGTGAGACAGATGAGTGAGAGTGAGAGACTGACAGATGGTAGAGACAGGTGAAACAGATGAGTGCAAAGCAGACAGACAGGTGGAGACACAGACAGGTAAAGACACAGACATCATTATACTGGGACCAGTCTGTGTGTCTGTGTACTGGGACCAGTCTGTGTGTCTGTGTACTGGGACCATACTGGGACCAGTCTGTGTACTGGGACCAGTCTGTGTGTCTGTGTACTGGGACCATACTGGGACCAGTCTGTGTACTGGGACCAGTCTGTGTGTCTGTGTACTGGGACCAGTCTGTGTGTCTGTATACTGGGACCATACTGGGACCAGTCTGTATACTGGGACCAGTCTGTGTGTCTGTGTACTGGGACCAGTCTGTGTGTCTGTATACTGGGACCATACTGGGACCAGTCTGTGTACTGGGACCAGTCTGTGTGTCTGTGTACTGGGACCAGTCTGTGTGTCTGTATACTGGGACCATACTGGGACCAGTCTGTATACTGGGACCAGTCTGTGTGTCTGTATACTGGGACCAGTCTGTGTGTCTGTATACTGGGACCATACTGGGACCAGTCTGTGTACTGGGACCAGTCTGTGTGTCTGTATACTGGTACCATACTGGGACCAGTCTGTATACTGGGACCAGTCTGTGTGTCTGTATACTGGGACCAGTCTGTATACTGGTACCAGTCTGTGTGTCTGTATACTGGGACCAGTCTGTATACTGGTACCAGTCTGTGTGTCTGTATACTGGGACCAGTCTGTGTGTCTGTGTACTGGGACCAGTCTGTGTGTCTGTGTACTGGGACCAGTCTGTGTGTCTGTATACTGGGACCAGTCTGTGTACTGGGACCAGTCTGTGTACTGGGACCAGTCTGTGTACTGGGACCAGTCTGTCACTGACCAGCAGCATCAGGTTTTCCCAGAAGTCTCCAGTCAGCACTCTGAGCAGAGACAGCACAGACCAGCCGAAGTCGTCGAAGTTGGTGTAGCCGTAGTTTGGGTTTCTTCCCCCCTTCTGACAGTAAAAACCTTCCGGACAGACCCTGAACACATCATCATCATCATCATCATCATCATCATCATCATCATCTTCATCATCGTCATCATCTTCATCAGTTATTATCATAGTGGTGTGGTACGTACCCAGCATCAGAGCCGTTTCCACACAGCAGAGGATCAGTGTGATAAGGCCGGTGGTACCAGTTTACTACCAGAGAGAGAGACAGGCAGACAGGGAGGGACAGACAGGAGGAGACAGACAGGAAGACAGACAGGAGGAGACAGACAGGGAAAGACAGAGAGGAGGAGACAGGGAAAGACAGACAGGAGGAGACAGACAGGAAGAGACAGACAGGAGGAGACAAACAGGAAGACACAGAAAGGGAGAGACAGACAGGGAGAGACAGACAGGAGGAGACAGACAGGAAGACAGGCAGACAGACAGGAGGAGACAGACAGGAGGAGACAAACAGGAAGACACAGAAAGGGAGAGACAGACAGGGAGAGACAGACAGGAGGAGACAGACAGGAGGAGACAAACAGGAAGACACAGAAAGGGAGAGACAGACAGGGAGAGACAGACAGGGAGAGACAGACAGGAGGAGACAGACAGGAGGAGACAAACAGGAAGACACAGAAAGGGAGAGACAGACAGGGAGAGACAGACAGGAGGAGACAAACAGGAAGACACAGAAAGGGAGAGACAGACAGGGAGAGACAGACAGGAGGAGACAGACAGGAAGAGACAGACAGGAGGAGACAAACAGGAAGACACAGAAAGGGAGAGACAGACAGGGAGAGACAGACAGGAGGAGACAGACAGGAAGACAGGCAGACAGACAGGAGGAGACAAACAGGAAGACACAGAAAGGGAGAGACAGACAGGGAGAGACAGACAGGAGGAGACAAACAGGAAGACACAGAAAGGGAGAGACAGACAGGGAGAGACAGACAGGAGGAGACAGACAGGAAGACAGGCAGACAGACAGGAGGAGACAGACAGGAGGAGACAAACAGGAAGACACAGAAAGGGAGAGACAGACAGGAGGAGACAGACAGGAGGAGACAAACAGGAAGACACAGAAAGGGAGAGACAGACAGGGAGAGACAGACAGGAGGAGACAAACAGGAAGACACAGAAAGGGAGAGACAGACAGGGAGAGACAGACAGGAGGAGACAGACAGGAAGACAGGCAGACAGACAGGAGGAGACAGACAGGAGGAGACAAACAGGAAGACACAGAAAGGGAGAGACAGACAGGGAGAGACAGACAGGAGGAGACAGACAGGAGGAGACAAACAGGAAGACACAGAAAGGGAGAGACAGACAGGGAGAGACAGACAGGAGGAGACAAACAGGAAGACACAGAAAGGGAGAGACAGACAGGGAGAGACAGACAGGAGGAGACAGACAGGAAGAGACAGACAGGAGGAGACAAACAGGAAGACACAGAAAGGGAGAGACAGACAGGGAGAGACAGACAGGAGGAGACAGACAGGAAGACAGGCAGACAGACAGGAGGAGACAAACAGGAAGACACAGAAAGGGAGAGACAGACAGGGAGAGACAGACAGGAGGAGACAGACAGGAAGAGACAGACAGGAGGAGACAAACAGGAAGACACAGAAAGGGAGAAACAGACAGGGAGAGACAGACAGGAGGAGACAGACAGGAGGAGACAAACAGGAAGACACAGAAAGGGAGAGACAGACAGGGAGAGACAGACAGGGAGAGACAGACAGGGAGAGACAGACAGGAGGAGACAAACAGGAAGACACAGAAAGGGAGAAACAGACAGGGAGAGACAGACAGGAGGAGACAGACAGGAAGAGACAGACAGGAGGAGACAAACAGGAAGACACAGAAAGGGAGAGACAGACAGGAGGAGACAGACAAGAAGAGACAGACAGGAAGAGACAGACAGACAGACAGTTATTGTCGGATCATTGTGATGACGTGAAGCGCTGAGAACATGACGACTGTCAGAGCGACAGTTTATTATCGGATGTTTTATTTTTATCGTTATTCTAATTTACGTTTACAGTAATGTCGACCAGCGAGTTTTATTCCTGTAAAATACAAATAAATAAAAATCTGCCGAACACTTTAGGTACAAATATCATCATCATCATCATCATCATCATCATCATCATCATCATCATCATCATCATCATCATCATCATCATCATCATCATCATCATCATACTTGGGTCGTTGATGTACGCTTGGAAATCCCAATTGCTCATTTCTGTTTCGTCACTGCGGTTGAAGGTCAGTTTCATCATACATTTCTGACGCAGACTTCCCATGAAGATCTGCAGGCCAATCATAGCGAAGATGCTGATCCAGAAAACCATCAGGACGAAGACGCCAGCGAGCCTCTTCAGTGATTGAACGAGAGCTACGACAGTCGTCCTCAGACCTGAGAGAGAGAGAGGGTGGAGTTTAAAAACTGACAGACTGCATCAGAATTCAAATCGTCCAGTCACTGACATAAAAACAGAAAAAGCTGTCCGCTACGTAATAACCCTTTAATGTATGAATACACACACACACACACACACACACACACACAGTGACCTGGGATGACTGTGATGATCTTCAGTACTCGAGGAATTGTACTCAGCAGAGAAAATGTCCCCAAACTTACAAAAATTTCCATATATCTGAAACACAGAAACACGTCATCGCCACCATGACTATCATCAGTTTAAATAGACTGGTAGCATTCCTGGTAGGAGATCAATGACACGACCACAAAGAGACGCAAACTGACGACAAAGAGATGACGAAGACAGGGAGAGATACAAACAGATGCAGGAAACCATAAAAATATGCCAAAACAAGCACAACGAGCCAGATAATGACTACAAGGAGCTGATGAAGAGATGAAAAGATACAAAGAGACTCAAAACAACTACAAGGAGACTCAAACTGACTACAAAGACGTACAGAATGATAACAAGGAGACTCAGACAACTGAAAATATACTCAAAATGACAACAAAGAGACTCAAAACGACTACAAAGAGACACCGGAGAATGACAAAGAGATCATGAAGAGATACAAACAGACAAACAACAAAGAGATGGTGCAGAGATGTAAAACGTGCAAAACAACCACAAACAGATGCAAAATGAACATAAAGACACTCAATATGACTACAAAGACATACGGGACGACTACAAGAAGACTCAAACAGACTCATAGAATTACAAACTACATGACTACAAAGAGATGATGAAGAGATACAAAGAGACTCAAACAACTAAGAAACACAAAAGAGATCTCAAACAAGCACTAATAGACTTGAAACTACTATGAAGAGACACAAAACAACAACAAAGACACGCAAAACGAGCACAAAGAGACTCGAAGCGACTACAAAGAGATGACAAGGACAGGAAGAGATACGAACAGACTCAGGAAACCCCGAAGAGATGCCAAAACAAGCAGAAAGAGACTCAAAGTACTACGAGGAGATGATGAAGAGATGAAAGACGAGAACAAAGATACTAACAAAGAAACAACTACAAGGAGACGCAAACTGACTACAAACAGACAACAAAGAGATGCCAAAACAAGCACAAACAAAGGAAGCAACCACAAAAAGATGGTGAAGATATGCAAAACATGCTATACAAGCAGAAAGACACTCATACGAGACATACGAGACGACTACAAGAAGACTCAAAACAACTACAAGGAGACACAAAATGACTACAAACAGACAACAAAGAGATGCCAAAACAAGCACAATCAAAGGAAGCAACCACAAAAAGATGGTGAAGGTATGTAAAACATGCTAAACAAGCAGAAAGACACTCAATATAACTACAAAAGACATACGAGACGACTACAGGAAGACTCAAAACAACTACAAGGAGACAAAAAATGACAACAAAGATGCAAAGCAACCGCAAAGAGATGACTAAGAGATGCAAAACCAGCACTAATACACTTGAAACAACTATAAAAAGACACAAAACAACCACAAAGAGACACAAAAGGACCCACAAAGGGAGTTGAAACGACTACTACAGATTCAAAATGAGTCTAATAAAAATGACTACAAGGAAACAAGGAACAAGCACAAAGAGATGGCAAACTCCCACAGAGACACAGAGAGGGATGTCTGAGTTGAATATGTGTTATTGATAATTACGCCGGGATGATGACCATGACGTCCAGCCAGTTCCAGGGGTCTCTGAGGAAGGTGAATCTTCTGACGCAGACGCCCCGGGACACGAGCTTTACGATGACCTCTAACGTGTAGATGGCTATGAACACGTATCTGTTTGAAGACAGAAAAAACACTGAGAACGCCGCGATATTCAAGTGCGACCATCGATATGACAGTTGCAACGAGACCAACACTCCCAAATCGGCAGAATCACACGGTAGAAATATGAAATGTTCTCATTAGAAACTAAAAGAGCAGTGGTTCTCAACCTCTTTTCAGCGATGTACCCCCTGTGAAATATTTTTCGGGTCCGGGTTCATGGAGACCTCGGACACCTGATTCAGTACCTGACACAGGACTCATGAACCCGGTGATTCAGGGTTCTGGTCTCGCCTTCTTTGGCTCTTGTCCCTCCGTGTTTCCAGCAGCATTGCTGCTACGCTTTAACCTCGACTCCATTGTTTGCGTTCTCAAGACAGGTGACAGGTGATGCCATGTGGCACGTGGCAGGTTGGGTCAAACCATCCTGGTATGGGGGAGACTCTGGGTTTGGGGGAATTAAATTGAATATACATTTATATTTTATTGAAATATTTATTGAATAAATATATTTTATAAAGGATTTTTGAATTGATGCTATTTTTAAAATAGTTTTTACAATACTTTTTAAAATAGTTTTTAAAAATCTCACGTACGTTAGATAGTTAAAGGATAACTTTAGTATATTTAAACCTTTACATGTTTTGGGAATTAGTCCAGTAAATCACCTCAGATCCTTTTGGTTTAACCACAAACAGCCGTTATATCGCTCTCTTCAAGGCCACCAGACTCCATTGAAAAAAACTGTGATTTTACCTCACAGAATACAGGAGTTGCTAAAATTGCTGTTTTTGTCAATGGAGTCTGGTAGCTTTTATAAGACACAATACATGGTTAACACAAAGATCTATTTTAAGCAAAAATGAAATAAAATGCTGATTCCAGCTTATTCAATGTGAAGATTTGGTCTTTTTCTTTTGTTTTTATCACAGTTACCTATATCTCTTTGAATTCTGGACTGTTGGTTAGAGCAAGACGTCTAAACAAGGCACCCTGGCCTGAGGGAAATTAAAATGGGCTTTCTATATTTTCTGACATTTATAGACCAAACAATAAATTAAAAAACAGATTAATTAGCAGATTAATCTGAAATTTTAAATTTGTTGTTAGTTGCAGCCTGACATTACGTACAAAAAAAAGACGAATAAAAGTGTACCAGTCTGTAAAGATGTTATCAGAATATAATTATCTTATAAATGAAAACACAAGTATGACAGTGATGATCTCTCATCTTTTCATAGAGCTCAGTTCAGTTAGTCATAAATGCGATTTATGTACAGTAGGAGTGAATAGAAGGAGTCCCAATATTGAACCTTGTGGGACGCCTTCATCAGCCATCTGTGGACGTGATTTAAACCCATCAGCATCAGTCTGATCAATCATCATCGAACAAAGCTTCACGAGCAACAGCATCAAAAGCCTTGGATGCAGCATACGGACAATTGACTGAGTCTTACACCCCAACTGATAGCTGAGCTTTAAACGTAACGTTAGCGATGAAACACCCCGATCTTCTTCAGCCAATCGTCGGGATGAGGTTTTAATAATCTGCAGCCTTCAGGGGGGCACGAACTGAACTCAATTAAAATGTTTTCCACTTTTTTGTTATGTGACTCCATCAAAGACAAAACGCTCAGTGTTTCATTTCCTGAGGACAGACATTCAAGTCAGGGCTAAAAACTTTGCATGGAGGTCAAAGTTCAAACTCTGTGACTTTCAATCTGCTTTTCCTCAGAATGATGATGAATAATGAGCGTTGGACACTGAGGAGAGACTTTGTTCCTCAGCCACGAACTTTTGACTTTGAATTACAGTTTTATGCTGTGACTCTTCTGTTATTTCCAGACTGGAGTTTGCAGTCAACACTTCTTCTTCTTGTTTTTCTGGTTCGGTTGTAGAGTCACATCAGTGCTCAATGTGTGTGTGTGTGTGTGTGTGTTAACTCACTCCACAGTCTGGCTCCACGCTGGAGGTTCATTCAGCGTCATGAACACACAGTTGGTCAGGATTGTTGCCAGGATGAAGAAATGGAATAAAGTTTTGGTGTTAAGAAAAAAAAACAAACTTACTGTCAAACTAACTAAATCTCTGAAAAAGTGATAAAAATGCTGAAAACCAAACTACAACGCTCTGCAAAAAACATTAAGTTGGTTTAAGAGCAAGTGATGCTCAACAATCATAAAGATGTGCAAAACCTTCACAATTAGTAAATTAGTACTTATTTACTATTATTAGACTTAAAATCGAAATTAAAAAAGAGACAAAAAACCTTAAAGTCTTGCGAAATGACCACAAAGAGACAAAAACAACCACAAAAGGATGCAAGAGAGAGACTACAAGAAAACAAATTACACAAAACGACATCAACATGAGTTTGACCCGGTTACTGCTGACCAATCAGGGAGGAGCACGTTGTGACATCACAAAGGATATTAGTGAAGGAGGATCTTGATGGCGACGGTCCTCAGCGGGTTGATCGGACTCAGCAGGTAACAGGCCGACTCGGCGCTAAACCTGTGGATGATGTTTCCTTTGCCGATCACGATGAACGTCTGCAGAGGTCAAAGGTCAAAGGTTAGAGGTCAGCTGTTAACTTCGGTCTGTTAATGATGACTTCATTTAGTGGCTGCGAGGAAAACTAAAGTGTTAAAACAACACAAGTGCAGCAGTAACTTTTCCTCCTGATGCTTCAGACTCAGTTTAACAGCTTTAAAAACATACTGGACGTCTTCGTCGGTTTCTTTTGAACCTGGTTTTGATGTTCTGACATGATTCAGAAGTCTGTTTTATTAAAGTAGAGAGAGACAGAGACCTTCTGTGATTGGTAGTGGGGATCCAGCTCCTCCAATGGGGTGTTGAGAAGCTCAGAGGGCGGGTCCCCGTAGATGAATGGGAGGGGCTTCCCGGCCTCCAGGTCACCGGACGGTTTGTCTTTCTCCGCTACCTGTCAACAAGACATCCGGCCAATCAGACGGGAGGACTTAAAAACGTGCAGATATCTCAAACAAAAGAAATATTTTACCTCCTTCTTCTTCTTCTTCTTCGGCTCCTTCTCCTCGGCTTCATGGGGTTGTTGGATCTCCCTCAGCGAGGTCGGTGAGAAGCGCCTAAAGACATTTCTACCACAAGGGGGCAGAAGAGACGCCAACCTGCTGTTCTGCAGCGCCGCTCGAACCCCGCTGTCGCTGTGCAACTGTCTCCTGTGGAGGAAGGGGAGCCATACCAGAGCAGGGATGAACTATTAAGTACTTATTAGCTGTACATAATTACAGCATGTAAACATGTGGAATGGCTGCTGCACAGAAAATGCAAGTTAATGCTGAGATACCTAAAACAGTCTGAAAGTCTCCGAACTTTATTTTTAAAAATCTGAAAGTCTCCGGACTTTATTTAAAACAGTCTGAAATTCTCCGAACTTTATTTAAAACAGTCTGAAAGTCTCCGAACTTTATTTAAAACAGTCTGAAATTCTCTGAACTTTATTTAAAACAGTCTTAAAGTCTCCGAACTTTATTTAAAACAGTCTGAAAGTCTCCGAACTTTATTTAAAAGTCTGAAAGTCTCCGAACTTTATTTAAAACAGTTTGAAATTCTCCGAACTTTATTTAAAAGTCTGAAAGTCTCCATACTTTATTTAAAACACTCTGAAATTCTCCAAACTGTATTTAAAACAGTCTGAAGTCTCCAAACTGTATTTAAAACAGTCTGAAGTCTCCAAACTGTATTTAAAACACTCTGAAAGCCTCCATACTTTATTTAAAACAGTCTGAAAGTCTCCAAACTTTATTTAAAACAGTCTGAAAGTCTCCAAACTTGCCTTAAAACGGTCTGAAAACGAGAAAATTGTATTTTGTAAATCCTATTATTGTAAAAATACATAAATATCATCCAGAATGTTCTTCTCCAGATCGACTAGTATCTGTATTAGTACAAAAACAGTCAGTACAAAAAGCTGCTCCCCTGCTGTCGAGACCAGTCGAGCTCAAAGCCCATATAATAATATTTACAGCAGCATTATTACTCCAGTAAAGTAAAAAGTTTTCTGTGATGTCATTTATATCTTTACGAATCGTCTAGAGCAGTGGTTCTCAGTGATGTACCCCCTGTGAAAAAATATTTCACAGGGGGTTGATAATGAAAAATAACAACAAATGGAACAAAAATGTGCAAATCAATTATAAGTGAACCAAAATTAAAACATGTATATGCCTGTAAGCATTTTTGTCTGTTGTCTAACAATTAAAATGATAATACAACTATAGTTTGTTGTTGTTTTGCTTACAATAAAATATGTTGCTCTCTCTATATATATATACCACTACTACTGATAATCATCATCATCATCATGTGCATAAAATATATCAGCCACATAACGAACACCAGCGTGTTTAACCACCTGTTTATTGCTTATTTAACTTATTACTAAGATTCACTGGCTGAAGTCAGTGAACAGAATCACCTGAGTCACCTGAGTCCTCGGTGTTTCCGGTGAGTCCTCGGTGTTTCCGGTGAGTCCGCTAACTCGCCTTGTTTACTAATGGCGCTTTTCCACTAGAACCTACTCGGCTCGGCTCGGCTCGGCTCGGCTCGGTCTTTCTGGTTGTCCACCAGGTGACAGTACCTGGCAACAGGTGGTATTTTAGTACCTCCTCTGCCGGGGCTCCAAATTCGAGCTGAGTCGAGCTGAAAATGTGACGTCAACATACTGCAGGCCACTGATTGGCCAGGGAGTGACGTCACTGGATGAGTCACGAGAGCGACTCGTTGTCCCGCCATTTTTAAAACCCTGGAAACAGCGACCGGGCGTTTTTTTTTTTTTTTTATCATTTAGCGAAAAGTGAAACATGGAAAATGACTGCAGGTAAAACAACACCTGGTCCAACGAGTCCTTTTAGTTGTGTTGTGTCCCATACCAATGACGTCAGAGGAGTTTTCCGCCCACCTTGCTATGACGACACCACTCACGTTGAGGTGGAACTCAACTGTAATGGAAAACCAACCAAACCGAGTCGAGCCGAGTAGGTAAGCGCCAATAGGACCCGGGTTAATGGAGACCGAGGACTCCACTGTTTGCGTCCTCAAGACAGGTGACAGGTGATGCCAGGTGGCAGCCAGGTTGGGTCAAACCATCCTGGTATGGGGGAGACTCTGGGTTTGGGGTGATTAAATTGAATAGCCTACTTGACATAAAATTCAGTTTATGAACTTACATTTATATTTTATTGAAATATTTATTGAATAAATATATTTTATAAAGGATTTTTTTAATTGATGCTATTTTTAAAATATTTTTTAAAAATCTCATGTACCCCCAGGGGTAGGCCTGCCCCCATTTGAGAACCACTGGTCTAGAGGAGCACAGGTTTGGTCGCCACACCTCTGCTCTTCTCAAGTGTTTCTACCAAGTGTTACGTCACATTAGTAAAAGTTAGCACAAGCATTAGCTGTGTTCCTGCGTTAAACCCAAACCAAAAGCTGAGCTTTAATTTGGCGGATTTAGTTTGTCATCTGAGGATTAGCCCCCAAAGTGTACGTTCACCTCTAACCTCAACATCTGTAAATCCACTCGTCGTTCATCATTCAACAGGGAGAGATCTTCGTGTGAAACAAGCTCCTCTTTATGACTTTTTCGTCCTCTTAATGCCGACACCAGATGTATCCAGCCAGGTCCATAGACTGAACATCAACAAATCATACATTCCTGCACAACCTCTTAAACTAACATCAGACTTTACTTGCCAAAGAGTCCTTCAAGATCAACTACTATTATATAGCAAAAGATATATTAGCTAATAAACTCAGATATGCTGTTTTTCTTATCCAAACTACTCTTTTTTTTCTGACCTGCAGCTTTCTGAGCCTGCAGACCTCAAATTCCTGAGATCCCTGAGATCCCCTTTCTTGTTTTTCAGCCACTCTCCCCTCTTACACTCCTCCTGGCTGCACTGTGCTTTAGGAAAATAATGAAATTTGAGGAAAATGAATATAAGATAAGATAAGATATTCCTTTATTAGTCCCACGACAGGGGAAATTTACAAAGCCACAGCAGACACAAACATATATGTGTACAGCTACAGTAGAAGAAGTATAAAACATAGAAAATACAGACAATATAGTGTATTTTGCAGCATGATGCAACTCAAAGATCCTCTCTAACTACAGATGCTGCACTACAAGGCTGTGCCAGTGATGTCTGGAGATGGAGTCCACTTCCTGTCACCTGAGTGGGTGTGGTCGGCGTGGATCTGGATCTGAACACCAACTAACTCCGACCTGCACTGAGCTGCAGCTGTTTGGGGTTTAGCATCACTTTTGGCTCCAAAGAAATCAAGATGGCGATGGTCAAAACGCCAAACCAGAGGCTTCACAACGGCAGTCCATTCAAGAGATTCAAAGATTCAAGATTCACGAGATTCAAACCAACTGGTGACATAACGGTGGCGCCGGCTACACGTTCTCGTCGGCATGCTAAGGTTTTTATACCACAGCTCTGAAACTCACTATATAGTTAACTTAGTTTACCATTTTAACTGCATTCTGTCTTTTATTTTGTTGTTAATGATTCATTTTAAGCAGATGCTGTTTGCACCCGGGTGTCAGCAGCCAATAATACTATTTGCACCTGTGTTTTGGTGCATAGATGTTTTTAAAGAGTATATTTTGTGTTTAACTGCCTTTTTATATTATGTATTTATTTGTATTTGACTTATTATCTTAACCCAGGCCACCATCTTTTCCTAAACCTAACCAAGTCGTTCTGTTGCCTAAACCTAACCAAACTGTGACTGAAAACTGACAATGATAATAAAAAATGAAAATTAAAACATGTAAATTGACGTAGTCTACAAATAATCTATACATTTTGACAGCTAATCTCACTTGGAGACATGAATCCTGATCTCCTGATAGAAAGTCCTGTACCCAAACAATTCTTCCTCATTGATCAACTGACAATAATATTCTTAATATTCGATATATTGCATATTTTTAACCCGAATGCAAATAGACAGTCTGTTACTTTTATACCTTTACTTGATAGAGACAGTGGAGAGAGACTGACATGCATCAAAGGGTCCAGCCAGCTGGGAATCACTGCTGAGGACATCGATCCCATACTGTTTGCACGCTAACCACTTAGTTATCTGGTCGCACCCCCTTTTAACTCCACTTTCACCCCTCCTCAAGAAAGCCTGGGTGACATCATCACGAGGAAAAGCATCTTCAATATTTTCAAAACACAAAAATACACCACGGTAAAGTATTTTGTCCATCAAACGCCGTTAGAAAATACTATGTTTTTGCGTTTAAAACCTTAATTAGCATTGCAGAGATATACTGCCCATCCCTACTGTGCACGCCCTTGTTTTGTGGATGAAGGCACATTAATTCACACGTTCTTTGCACCATTTTTTGGGGAAATTCTGCTGAAATCTGAGCTGCATGAAGATGAAACCTGACCATAATGCACTTTGTGAGCATTTGGCCATTAAACTGAAGTCACTGACCTGTTGCAAGCAGTCAGACTGTCTGTCAGACAGTGAGACAGCTCTCACACGTTTAACACATGTATGTATGGAGCAAATCAGACTTACAGTTGTGATGGAAGAAGTTTCAGCTGATTGGCTCTCTCCAGGAGTTCCTCTCTCTCCTTCTTGCTCCTCCAAAACTCCAAAAATGACAATTTTCTGCTTGCCATGGCTGCAGCTGTCTGTCCTCTGCATCCACCTGCCCCAGCTCTGTCCCACTACCTGTCTATCTGTCTGTCTTGTTGAGTCTTGAGTGGTCTGCCACTCCTTGACTCACAAACCTGTTTTAATGTTGACTTCACTTATCCAGAGTGATGCGTCTGCAGGGTTGGGTCGTTGCAGGCTTCAGTGTCGGCCATTTTGGCTCCTCCCTGCCTCGGATGCAGAGATGACTGTGGCTGTCCCAACTTAATTTCTACATGACTCTGCTTGCAATTCAATCTCCTTCTGTTCTCCATCTTGATTATATCACTGTCAGCCCTCCTCTGTTCATCATTATAGTAAACACACACTCTTACACACACACACACGCACACACACACTCACACACTAAAAGAGCATCCCAGCTGCTCCTTTTCACACAAACACACTTCCTGTTGTCCGCATAGTTTCATCAGAACATTACGGCCAGTTCCTGGAAGCTCTGAAAGCATTGCCTAACTCTAACAGACTAAAACACACACACACGCACCGAGAGAAGAAAAGACACAAAGAATTTTATTGTCTGCTAACTGAGAACTCGGCCTCATTTCTGTTCATCTGTGAATGAAGAGCACTTTATACCACTGCCAACATTCAACTGTTCACACACACACACACACACACACACACATTTGTGTCTTTGTAGCACAAACAACACACACACACACATAAACATAAAACCTGAGTGCAGATTACATGTGGACAACATGTGGGCTACATTAATACAACATGTGGATAACATGGGTTGAATGAGGACAGCATCAGAATCAGAATCAGAATTACTTTAATAATCCCCAGGGGGATTTTTGTTACACACAGCTCCAAAAGAAAAGCATGGCAGTAATAATATTATTAATGGCGGTAAATGCACCCTCTGCTATTTAACAAATATGTATTTCTGTTCTTTAACGTGCACTATAGTTTTTATTTTATTTAATTTGACTCGCACTTTGGTTTTAATCTTTTTATCAATTTATCTGCTTATTTATTGTTGTGTTCATGGTGGTGGCCACTTTTACTCGCTTTTGCTCTTTTGCTGCTGTAGCACCAGAATTTCCCCTTGGGGATCAATAAAGTATTTCTATCTATATCTATATCTATCTATCTATATCTAAATGGAGTGATATTCTCACCATTGGTCAAGTTGGTTTTATTTATAAAGCTCAATATCACAAAAATACGACAGCATACAACAACCTCTATGCTTAGATGCTCGATTCAGATAAAGAAAGAAATGACAAAAATCCCTTTTTAACAACATAGATGACATAAATGGATGTTATACGTACAGAGAACATAAGCAAACACACAGAGAGCTTGAATCTCCTGTAGGACAAAGATCCAGATCCGAACATTTGATCCAGATCCAAACATCTGGAATGAGGCACGATGTTTGGATCTGGATCCGGGGGAGAGGGGGAGAGACGGAGATCCCAGGACGCCCGATTGTCCGGCACGGAGGAGCCTGAGTGAGGAGAGAGGACACGGAGGAGAAGCTAGGGAGAGCCAGAGGAAATGATATTCATCGGTACAAAGACAAAAGCCTGAGATTATTTGTGTCAAAAAACCTCCTCAGGGTCATAACTCAGTCAAATCTGAACAAACAGACATGAAACACACATTGATGTCTTTCAGTGTGAGCTATGCTTCCCAGTGGTATCCCCTATCTCTGGTGTCCACTCGTAATAAACGTCCCTAAATCTGTTTAGAAAAGTCATTGAGAAAAGATGCATCAGAACTTGCTTGAGAATCGTTGTGTTTTTAAATTCGCTTCAGTATCCAAGTAATCCAGTGATAGTTGTCTGTATATAAATGAGTACACTGCAAACAGGAACTCCTAATAAACAATTCGGCAACAAAAATAGACTAAGAAAAGACAAAAAGCAGCACCTACATGTAGTTGACTTTACAGCAGAAGGACTTTGGATGAACTTTTGAAGGTCTCGCTGATGTTCTTCCTGATGGCTCTAATCATGAACATATATGACTTTAATTTTTCCTGTTGTCATATTGGTTCCAAAAAAATAAGCCTAACTTGCCTAAATATTGGTGTTTGCATGTTTCCATTTATCAGATTAGCAGAAACATTTTCCTCCAATTTCACCATTTGAAGCTGATAAATTCAGTAGAAGGAAGAAAAAAAATCAGATTTAATGATGAACATAGATAAATGTTTTTATAGTGAATATTTAGTGAACTTTATTAATCAAACTTTTGTTTTTAATTGTGTTTTTTTCCCCCTCTCTTCTTCTTCGTTGGTGTTTCCCCCCTGCCGTCTCCAGGTGTCCTGTCTCTTTAAATGTTTGAAAGGGGCAGCGCGCGGCCTCTACGCTGGCTCCTGACGTCACGGGCTCCATGCGGGGAAGATGGCGGCGGCGTTGGAGCGCAGCTTCATAGAGATCTGTGGATTTGAGAGGGAAACTCTGCACAGGTTCCGAGAAGTGACAGTAAACCTCGGTAAACTTCCTCCGGGAGTCCTTACAGCTCCACGCCGGGGCTTCTTTCATTTCCAGGAGTTTGTGTCAACGCGGGGGTTGAATATTTTGACATGCTAACAACAGCTAGCGCGGCTAACACGCTTTACCAGTAGCGTTAGCGGTGTAGCCGAATGTTAGGGGGCCCTATGGAGTGTCAGTGGGTGTTATTTTTCTGTGTTTGTCTATTAAATTCCCCGTCATTAGCTTGTGAGCAGGTAACTCACGTTGGAATAACATTTGCTCACCTCCTCCGCTTGTGTCCAGGTGTCCTGCTCTCTCATTGGCTAAAGCTAGTCAGTTAGCAGGTGACTTCTGTCTTGGTGCTCACCTGTCAAACAGTAAAGCAGGAAACGCTACAACGTTACACACAACGTAATATAACTATTTGCAAGTGTTATTACTTCTCAACTCCTGCTTTTATTTAAACTAGAGTTGCACGCACGCCAAACTGCGTTCAAAAACAGGTCAATTTAACATTTTTGTTCCTCTGATGTTAAGAACAGACTGTTGATCTCAAAGGGGAAAGTCACACACAGCTTTATGAATCCAATGGAAACAATACGTCTGAGTGCGTTTTGAGTAATGAGTGGAGCCAAAGCACTTACAGCACCTCACTGATGTCCTTTAAAGATATGAAAAATACACTTACCAGCAAGAATGAATGTATTTGTGTATCCAAATGTGCATAATTGGATTTATGCACATAAAAAATCCTGTTTCCTGACATTTCTGTTTGTAGTCTGGTGGTTTTAAGATAAGATATTCCTTTATTAGTCCCACGACGGGGGAAATTTACAAGCTGCTGTAACAGGCTGTGGTGATATTCGAGAATCTGCTTGTAAAGGTTTGTGTCCTGTCCTGTTACGACTTGGGAAATATCCCAATGATTATAAGATAAGATATTCCTTTATTAGTCCCACGATGGGGGAATTTACAGTGTCACAGCAGACAGGAGGAGATATAAGAAGAAGATATGTACAGCTAGAGTAGACGAAGTACAAAAAAAGAGAGACAATATCATGTACAAGTGGGGGATATTATTAGTATTGCACACTGTGACGTGAGGTAAAAAGATGAGGTTGTTCTGGATGAATATGTTGCACAGTTCCCTTCCTCCTTCATGTCCGCTGGGTTAAGTGGGCAACCAGTCTCTTCCTGACCCCAGCAGACCGCTCCTTATAAGATTATGTCTGTTACTGCAAAGCAGCAGAGATGTTTGAAGCTTTGATTTGGGTGGTTTTCTTCATTTAACACAACCCCAGACTATCATAATATTTGGGATTACAGCTTCTGTCAGTGTTGCTGTGTGCTGAAACAAATACATCAGTTGGTGCTTTGCTGTAACCGTCTGCAGGTCTAAATGCTCTTCCCGGTGGGGTGAAGTTTCCCGACAGCGCCGGAGCCTTTCATTATGAGGAGAGCGGGAAGCTGCTGTCTGTCACCAGCAACAGATTCATTCACTGGTCAGTAACATCACCACCAGCATCCACATGCATCTGCTCATAAAATCTTAGCTCATCTCATTCTGTCTAAAGTATCTCAGTCAGTATGTGATTTTAAATGTGTTGCTGTTAAAATAAAGCTAATAAACAACTTTGGCTGTACAGTTTCAGGTGGATTTTAACCCTGAAGTGGCCTCAGACTCATTATAGATCATTTAAAACTTGGTTGTAGTTTGATGCTCAGCTTCAGCCGTTTTAGACCCATAAGATCCTTTTTAAATATGGAGATTTGGAGAAGAGGAAGTACGTAATTAATCCCACTTCTGGAAATTCAGTTTTGTAAGCGTGTGGGTTAACACTGACCGTACGCAGGTCCACATCCGGGGACACGGTGCAGCTGGTGGAGCAGTCTCTGGACACCAACCTGCTCAACAACGCCGTCAAACTCAAGTTCCCACATTGCACTGTGCTGCCTGGAGGGGTCGTCATCCAGGAGACCCTCAACAATGTCATCATCCTCGTCTCCACCAACCAGAGCGTCCACAGGCTGGTGCTGCCACACCCCACACGCATGTACCGCAGCGTGAGTAAATATCTCTGCCGTCAACCTGACCAGACTCTTAAAGGGATAGTCTGGAGTATTTGAAGTGTGGTTGGATGTGGAAAAGGCTTTTTCTGTCTCGCTCTTCAAAACCACCAGACTCCACTGGCAAAAGCAGTCATTTTACCTCACAGAACACAGGACTTGCTGGTCTACCGCTGTCTTGACTGGCTAGTTTGTTTGTATTTATTGTGTGTGTTACGCATTGTAAAGGTTAGTCTGGATCAGAATTAGCGTGTCAGTTCATTAATTGAGGCAGCGATTAGACAGACGACTCCCATGCTCCGCCAGGTAAAACGACTGTTTTTGTTAATGGAGTTTGGCAGTTTTGAAGAGAGTGAAAAGAGAGAGATGGCAGCTTCAGTACCTCATGCAACCCTGCTTCAAATAACCCAAACTCTCCCTTAAAATATACACTTGTTGGCTCCACACATGACATCTTGCTAACAGACTGAGGTCCCCCTGCTGTGTGCTATAAATAACAGTGGACGTTCACCTGTCCATCCTCTCCAGGAGCTGGTGACGGAGCTTCACATGCAGTCCATCTTCACTGACGTGGGGAAGCTGAGTCTGCAGGACCCCTCTCACAGCGCCGTCATCCCCAGCTCAGTGGGGCAGACGGGGAGTCCCAGCACCTCAGCGGCCTGGCTCAGTCAGTCCGGAGAGGCTCACTACTCTCTGGCTTCACCCGCTGGAGGCATCATGGTGGTCACGCTGCCACCTCACGACACACAGGGTAAAGAGGTTTCATGTGTTAAACTACGCTCACATGCTGTTGATGTTATTTCTTTCTGCACAAGAGCTGCTTTGAAGAGTGTGTGTGTGTGTGTGTTGTAGGCAGTGTGTCGGTGGTGGAGCTGAAGAGGAGCTCCATGATGCAGAGGTTGTCCGGCTGGATGCCTACGGCGATCCGTGGGGAGCAGAGTCCAGCTGACCTGGTCGTCAGTCTGGCTGTCAGAGAGCTGGAGGAAGACTCCTTCATCTTCGCCCTCTGTCAGGATCACAAACTGCGCATGTGGTCCTTCAGGGTGAGACGCCCACTCACATAGTCACACATATTGGCAAGGGATGGAAGGGACATCGTATCCTAATCATAAAGTTAAACATTTCAAATCCAAAGTGTGTGGATTTTAAACACACAGACGCTTGCCGAGCGACACGCCGGCGGGAACATACGTTGATATTTCTGTCTCAGCTCATGGTCGTGGGACAGAACTAACGCTGAAGTCTCCATTTTTTTTAACTGTTAGCCGCTGCTATGTTTTTGAGTGTAACTCCATGTTCTCCAGTGACAATGATGCCGTTCGCTGATCTGGAGGAACTCACTAGTTGGTTGTTGAACTGCTGTCTCGATCTGTGTGCTTGTTTGTGCTATTGCTTGACTTTTGGTGTTTTAAAGAGTTAGCAGCTCTGTGTTATACAAGATAAAACCCCTTTTTTGACTAGTGGGTACAAAACAAAAACAGGTTTATTATTGAAGGATCCCTACAGAGATCCACCTGTAAGATCCTTTTTGTTTAGGAACATTTCTCCTCCAATCCACCAGATCCCATTGATAAAAACAGTCATTTTAAATTCAGAATGTGGGAGTTGCTGGTCGACGTTGTGTTGATCATGAAGTTTGTTTGTGTTATTGTGTGTTTTTCAAGGGTTAGTTCTGATTCAACACAATATTTGTTTAACACAAACTAACTAACTAATCAAGGCAGCAGCTCCTGTGTCCTGTTCTCTAAAATCCCTGTTTTAGTGAATGTAGTCTGGTGTGTGTGCTGTTTGTGGTTAAACCAAAAGGATCTTCCAGGTCTCTCTCTGTAGGGATCCTTTCCATGATGCTGTCACACACTTAGAATAACACTCTGAGCCTGTCAGTGGATCAAACAAGCTCTTTTAGTGGACCTACTGTGATCAGGTGCAGTTGTCCCAAAGGATCATTTAGCCCATTTGGAGTAATTTCAAAAAGTTTTGTACCTTACAATCATTTCAGTCCCAAAACATGTAAATATGTGGCCCAGAGTTACTGTTTAATAATAAGTACTGCATCATTAAACTAAATGCTTGTCACGTGTGTCACCCCCCCCCCCCCCCCCCTCCAGGAGCAGGCCTGTCTGCTGGAGGCGGACATGTTGGAGTACATGCCGGCCTGTAAAGGAGTGAAGCGCCTGGCCGGTCAGGGCCACCGTCTGAGGCTGGCCTTCTCCTCCACCACCGGCCTCTGCCTGGCGGTGTACATGGCCGTACCTCAGAGGGGACAGTTCACCGTCCTGCAGCTGGTCGCCACCGACAACAACCGCTACAGCCTGGACCACATCTCCTCTCTCTTCACTACACAGGTGAACTGCAGACGGAGATGGTGTCACTTCTTGTTGTGTGTATATATATATATCAGCCAACATGTCCAGTATTTATATGAGAATATTGTCTGAATGTGTCTCTGCCACAGGAGACTCTGGTGGATTTCACTCTGACCTCCACAGACATCTGGGGGGTCTGGGTGGACGACTCCAACGCCACTGTAGTCAAATACATCAACTTTGAACAGTAAGTGTGAACGATGACCAAGATAATAAAGACAGAAGCTTGATTCAGACTGAGTTTATGTGTTTAACTCTGTGGGTGTGTTTTCCAGTAACACAGCAGGCCAGTGGAACCAGGTGTTTGTTCAGCCTCTACCTGAAGAAGAAGTCCACATAGGAGTAGACCAGGACCCCAGAGTAAGACCCCCCCTCCCCACACACCAACACTGATCACACTGTGGCCTCAGGGGGAACAAATACACTGATCACAATCAAAGTATCACAAAAAAAACAGTAGAATTAGGTGATGCAGGTGAAATCAGAGCAAGAAAGTTGATAATTAATCGTGTGAGTCGAGCTAAAATGTCAAACATCCTCCTTAAACGTGAAGATTTCTTGCTTTTGTATATCACAGTATGTCACTGCCAAAAATCTGTGAGTGCAAATGAGATTCAACAGCTGCACATGCTCGTTAACTTTTCGTCTTTTCAGAGCACTCACGTGCTCGTGCAAACGATATCATAGCCTGATGCCATTAGACTCAGAGTCAACTATATTTACTTTATTAAGTTTGTACAAGCAAACAAGGAATTTGACTCCGGTGAAGCTTGTCTCTCTGTGTACAGTAAGAAATAAACTACAACAATAAGAACAGGAACAATTTAAGTGCTCATAACAACAGTATGTACAGTGGAGGTAGGTGTGGTGCATGTATGTAGTGCATAGTGCAAATGTGCAGGTATGGGACTACTGCACAGTGGATCCTGAGACTAGTGAGAGTTCAGGGTGACAGGCTGGGGGAAGAAACTGTCTCTGTGTCTGATGGTTTTGGCGTACAGTGCTCTGTGGCGCCTACCAGACGGGAGGAGTTTAAAGAGTTTATGTGCGGGGGTCTGCAGAGATGCTACCTGCCCTCCTCCTGACCCTGGACAGGTACGAGTCCTGTATTGGAGGGCAGATCGGCCCCAATTATCCTGTCAACTTAGGGGTTGGGAGATTTCTAATCAACTGATGTATGATATGCCCCGGGGAAACATGGAGGTGTTTTCCAGTGGGAAAACGGGGGAGTAGAGACTCTCCCTTAAATCTCTTCCTCTCCCGTGAGAGGGCAGCCTTCAAATCACGACAGTAGAGGCTTAGTGGTTGGTGACTGTCGGCAGTTGGCAATCAGCAACGGCATCAACCCTCGTCCTCACCCTGGAGGCCGTATCAACGTACAAAGCCAAGACTTTGAAATTCTCTAAACTGATAATAGATTTTGTCTTGGTGTGTAGTTGGAGTTGTGAGCGATGCTTTGTTGAAGCAACGGAGCAAAACACAACGTTAGAGATCTTTTTATGTTCTCATGAGAAGTATAAACATACTTTCAGTTCATTATGAAAGTGGTTATATAATGATAAAGGCTGGAGGAGATGAGTCCAGACCCAGACACGCTGTCTGGAGTGGGGAGAAGCTTGTCAAACTTAAAAACTTCAGTTCAGCTCACTAAGGCTCCCCTGTACTTCCATCCCACACTCTTCTGTCCCAGTTTGGGCCTCAGGCCTCTCCCTGAAGTTGTTTTTGGCGTCTCTCGGCTTCCTCTTCAGCTGTTTGGAGCTCCTCATGATTGCTTGCCCATTTCTGCTGTCACAGCCTTTGATTTCCACATAAATCAAAGATTAGTTGTTCGGGAATCGGCAGCTTTTTTTGTTTTTTTCAACAACATTGTCCTCTCAGAAACAGGTGTTATGCAGAGAGACGGTAAATTTCGCCCCCGTACGTCTCCTGGAACTGTTCCTCAGCAGATGGTGAACTGCAACAATAGCGTGTGTAAGAACCCCCCGGGTTCCATGTATATAGAGTGCAAATGCATTCCTTCACAGTTACATGTTCAAGATTACGCCACTTGGAAGATGATAATATAGACGGTGAGACCTCCTCCTCCTCCGTTTTACCGTTCTTGTCCGCCCACACATCCGGCATATTCCCACTCAGCCGTGTCTCAGTGTAGCAGAGCACACTACACTTCCTGTCAGTGTGCTGGCTGTCCACCAAGGCCCTCCATATCTCCTCTGGTATACATTAGTGCTGGGAAATGAAACTCCAAATTGTCCCGTCCGTCAGAATCTTACAGACTCTCGTCTACTTTTAGGGCGTAAATGTGACTGAAATACTCGCACTGAGTTATTGTGTTGCATAATTCATAATAATGATTCATTCTTTAATCAAATGACAAATTGGATAAAAAGTAATTAAAAGAATGAAAACTACAGTAGTGGAAATTTTAATCTGAAGAGGTGGTTTGTTGACTGATGTGGTGATGCTGTGTGTCGTACGTCAACAGGAGACGTACCTGGAGGTTCTCTTCTCGCCGCTGCGCTTCACCGCTTCAGCCATAGTTAAAGCCCTACAGGTGAGACAATCCCGGTCTTTATAATCTGGAATTGACTCAATCCGGACCACAGAGGGTGTGAAACCGGTGGACGTAGCAGAACGCTGTGTCACCACGGTGGGCGTTTGGTGTGTTTCAGATCTACCGCAGAGGCTCGGAGAGGATCAGCGACGTGTCCTGGGACACTCTGAAGAAGGAGGTGACGGTGGCTGTGGAGAGCGAGGTGATTCACGGCTGATATAGGCTCTGGTTTTAAAAGAGGAAGAGCACAAACAATACTGGGCCCTCTTCTTCACTGGGTCTTAGTTTTGTTTGTCTTTGTGCCGTCATTTTAGATCCTTTAAGTTTACATAAGATTTTAAATAAGTGTATTTGACAGTGAAGCTGACAGCCAGTAATCTTTGTCTCCCCCCGTCTGTCCCCCTGTCTGTCCTCCTGTCTGTCCCCCTGTCTGTCCCCCTGTCTGTCCCCCTGTCTGTCCTCCCTCCGTCATTCCTCCTCCTGTCTCCATCTTCCATCTATCTGTTTGTCCTCCTGTCTGTCCTTCCTCAAATGTCCTCCCTCTGCCATTCCTCCTCCTGTCTCTCCATCTTCCATCTATCAATCTGTCCTCTCCTTTGTCTGTCCTCCATCCACCTGCCCCCCCACCTCCCTGTCTGTCCTCCTGTCTGTCTGTTGTCCACCCATTTTCCCTCCATCCATCTGCTTTCCCCCATCTGTCCTCCTTCCTGTCTGTCCTCTGATCTGTCCTCTCCCGTCTGTCCTTCCCCAAATGTCCTCCCTCTGCCATCCCTCCCCCTGTCTCTCCATCTTCCAACTATCCATCTGTCCTCCATCCACCTGCCCCCCACCTCCCTGTCTGTCCTCACCTGTCTGTCCTCCCCCCCCTATCTGTCCTCCTGCAGCTTCAGAGCAGCGTGACGGAGTTTGAGTTTTCTCAGGAGGAGTACCGTCAGCTGCAGGTGGAGTTCTGGTCCAAGTTCTACGCCTGCTGTCTGCAGTACCAGGAGGCTCTGTCCATGCCTCTGGGCCTGACGGTCAGCCAGCACACCGACATGGTCTGTCTGCTCAAGAAGGTAAAGAAGCTGCTCAAGCACACCTGGAAGAAAAACACACACAGACAGAGCATCAGTTTAACTGCAGGTTCCTGTTTTGATGATGATGATGATGATGATGATGATTCATACGGCAACAAGAATCCTTCTGATTAGGTCCCAGAGAAACTTCCTCACAGTGTTTGTGTTTGTGTTTCAGGGCTTCGTGTCGTTCCTCCTGCCGTGTTTCGCAGTGGATCACTTGTACCTCTCTTATGACGAGTACCTGTTCTCAGAGGAGGAGACGCCCATCACCGAGGGTAACTACACCTTCTTATCCACTGATGGAGGTTCAGAGTGAAAATGCCTCGTTGGAGGTTCAGAGGGATGTTATAAACCTTTTTATAATCCTTTTGAATAGGAGATTATTAGGGCCTAGTATTTGTGAACATTCTCAATTCTCTATTTGGTTGGAGTGAATTTATTCTTCTTGCGAGGTTTGCCCCACATGAGGGTATCAGCGTCGTCGTCTTCTGTTATATCTTAAGCAGATTAGACCAAATGCTTTGGAGCATGTAAACCATGAAGGCTGTATAATAAGTGGACATTTTGAAGTCTTGAGTTTGGCTTTACATTCGTCGCCATCTTGTTTTTTTTTTTTTAAAAGCCAGAAATGACATTTGTTCCTCAAAGATCACCTCTGATTTTTTTTTTCCTAAAGCATCTCCTGCTTTATGGTGTATTTCCCTCTAAATGGACCATAATTTACTAAATGAACGTCCTGCTGTGCTGAAGAAGACTGTGAACTAGAGACTGAGAGCAGAAAGTCATCAGGAAAATGTTCACTGAGCTGATAAATCATTTCCTCATTGACTTCCATCCAATCAGACTTCTGTTTGTAGCATAGACTGTATAAAAGAAGTGGACGAAGCTTCCAGGTCTGAACGGTGAAGCCTTAAAGCTGCTTCCTCTCTAATGTCCAGCAGGGGACGACTCCACTGGCTCCAAACAGGAGTCTGATTGGATGGAAGTCAATGAGGAAATGAGTCGACTTCTCTCCTGATTTATCAGCTCAGTGAACATTTTCCTGATGACTTTCTGCTCTCAGTCTGTAGTTCACAGTCTTCTTCAGCACAGCAGGATGTTCATTTAGTCAATTATGGTCCATTTAGAGGAAAATAGACCAGGAAGAGGGTGGGGGGGCTTTAGGGCGGTGCTACCTGCTCACTGATCAATCAGAGGAGGTCTTTGTAGAACGACGGACACTTCTGGCTCTGAAAAGCCAGCTCTGTATCTGATTTGTGTGGTGATGTGGTCCTCCTCAGACCCCGAGGTGGGGCGGGACGTGCTGCAGCTGGTTCAGTGTTTGCGGCTCGTCAGTGATGCGGTCTCCGGAGAGATGGCGTACGAGATGGAGAAGGCTCTGGAGCACCTTCAGTCACCGGAGAGGGCCGCCGAACTCGTCCTGGAAAACATGCTGTCCAACGACAAGTCAGTCCACCGCTCACGTCATCGTCTGTATAACCTTGTGTCTGCAATCAGGGTTCCTTGAAAATGCCTGAAATGTGCTTGAATTTCACTCTGGAAACAGTGTAGGAACATTATATGATACACATGGTACATTTTTTAATATTACCTTTGTTTGGAATCACATAATAACATAATCAGTTTAATACCTGTACAAAGTTTTTAACAGCACGAGTATAGAACACAAAAATAGAACATGTGGTGTTTTATTTTCTCTCAAATTTAAATTGATCCTTTAATTTCAAAAATATCACAAATAGTGTTATTGTAGTAACTGTTAATGTTATTAATGGTGGGTTTCATTGGTATTTTAAAAGCTAGTATTGATATCAAAGGGGAAATATTATACAAAATGCACTTTTTAATGTCTTTTTAAATGTAAACGTGATCCCTGGTGTGTCTACAAGCCCTCAAACTAGACCGTCCCCTCTCTGCTCAACCTTTCAGTATAGAAACGCTCTGTAGTGTCGGTATGTTGCTCGGCTGACAATAAGATTACTGTCTCATTTAAGTCTGCATTAACAGTAATAAATGGTGAGAGGTTATAAACTCCCGTCCCGTCTGGTTTCCTGCAGTGACAACGTGATCGAGGACATCCAGAACAAACTGCAGGACATCCGCAACCCGATGGCGGCCATGATGGCCCTGCTGAGGGAGATGGACCTGGAGATGGACTCCGAGGTCGGGGCAGAAGGACCCATCACACCTGGTAGGAGACAAATCATGGACCTCACGTCTCACCTGGATTTGTTATAGAATAGATTCATTAAAGTTTTGATGGAGGATTGTGAGGATCTGCACAGAGTTGTGGTCCAGATATGTAGATTTTGGCGACGAGTCATGATTTTAGAATAATCAAATAGCCTGTAAGATATTAAAAAATCTGAATAGTTGGTGCAACTATCGTCTTATTTAGGCGCCTGCAAGCAGGAGAAACAAAAAGCTAAACCAGAGTGAGGCGCAGCGCAAACTCTGCTAGCTAAAGTTAGCATGTCACAAGTCCACTACGAGGATGCACCCGGCAGAAAGTGTCGGTGGCAGCTCTGCCGGTCTATCAGATCACCAATCGATGTCTAGGCTTGTCACCAGACGAAGTAGGTTTGATGGTAGACGTGCCGAGCAAAGATGAAAAGCTAAAGACATGCTTCCAGTCAACTTTGTAGAAGATGAGGGTTTTCAAAGTGTAATGGAGCCTTTGTTGAGCCCAGATTTCTAGAAAAATCTAAATCTATCGCGGCTAAACTGGAGAAACGATGTTGCATAAACTATAGTGAGTGTGAGCTGCACACTCGGTTGGCGAGTCTTGACAAACTGTCTCTCTCTAACCACAGTGTGGCATTTACTGCTGACTCGTACATAATAGTCACCTGTCATTTCATGCAAAACCTGGCAAACATGCTTTCCGTAGCTACTGAACTCAGTAAACAGTCAACACAGAACGCTTTGTTTTGCATAAACGACAGATTCAAGCTTCAACACGTAAACGGCGTGGCTTCATCTGGCAGTCGTCTGGTTTCTCATTTCCATCACAATAAAACTTGCAACACAAGCAACAACCATTTTTTAAAAAATAATTATCGAATACGGAATACCTATCCGGTGACCCGTGTGGAAGTGTCTAACAGTGTGTGTGTTTTCCCCGGTCTGTGTCTTGCAGGTCAGAGCCTGAACATGAGGATCAGCCTGTCTCAGCTGTACGGCAGCAGCTCGGCCGTGTCCGTGGTCTGTCAGGCTGTCTGTCACATGGCCATGACCAGAGCCCTGTTCTGTAGAGACCTGCTCATCCTGCAGAAGCTCTACCTGCGCTTCGGAGACAACGTACGAGCACACACACACACACACACACGCACACAAAACACACTTTGCTGATCGATCAATAGGACATGCAACAGGTTTAGCTGATGGTGATTGTTAAGAGCGCCCTCTGCTGGACTGCAAGGCAAACTTCTCCACACGCTCTGTATGTTATTTAATTTTCTCCTTTGTTTGAACAAAGACAAACAAGCATCACGTTACTTAATAGGAGAAATAAACGCACATACAAAAGGCTAAAACAGAGGAGAAGAATATAATAAAAACCAAATACTGACTGACTCCTTCCCCAGTGTTCAGTACAGCAGTGTGTTAGTAACACTGCAGCATTTATTGTCTAAATGACTCATGGGTACAAAACAAAAACAGGTTTATTATTGAAGGATCCCTACAGAGATCCACCTGTAAGATCCTTTTTGTTTAGGAACATTTCTCCTCCAATCCACCAGATTCCATTGATAAAAACAGTCATTTTAAATTTAGAACGTGGGAGCTGCTGGTCGACGGTGTGTTGATCATGAAGTTTGTTTGTGTTATTGTATGACTTTGGTGTTTTTTAAGGGTTAGTTGTGATTCAACACAATATTTGTGTAACACAAACTAACTAACTAATCAAGGCAGCAGCTCCTGTGTTCTGTTCTCTAAAATCCCTGTTTTATGAATGTAGTCTGGTGTGTGTGCTGTTTGTGGTTAAACCAAAAGGATCTTCCAGGTCTCTCTCTGTAGGGATCCTTTCCATGATGCTGTCACACACTTAGAATAACACTCTGAGCCTGTCAGTGGATCAAACAAGCTCTTATAGTGGATCTACTGTGATCAGGTGCAGTTGTCCCAAAGGATCACGTTGCAGCCATTGCAGCCTGTTTGGTGGCTGCTGGCTGAGGTGATCTACTGGACCAGTTCCAACACTTTCTGTACACACAGTTTATTAGTTACCTGACTGAATGATCTGGCCATACCGGTCATCCGTCTGCAGTTTGAACATGTATGTGTGTGTGTGTGTCAGGTGTTTCTAGGTGGAGGGGCTCAGCTGCTGCAGCTCCAGCAGGACCTGATCCCACGAAGCTCCCACCTCCTCTCCTCCTATTACCTCCTCAAACACATCAGTCAGAGCCTGGCCTCCTCTGTCCCTGTAGACATCATGTGAGTACGCGCACACACACACACACACACACATATCAGGTTTACACTGATGTCCTGTGCAGTTTCTCATGAGGACGAACACACACGTCATTGTTGATGCAGCATGTAGAAATTAGGAGCTCTTGTTTTGATTCAGCAGATCTCAGATAAGAAATGAGGTTGTGTAAAAGTCTTAATCAACAGCGTTGTTGTGTTTTGGTTAGTTTTGCAGCCCTAAATGGCTTTAAAATGTGGTCGGAAAGTGTTTTTCTATAAAAAGATAGAAAATATTTGGTTGAGAAGAATCATTGTAGCAGGTAGTTAAAGGTAGGAGACACAGATTTCAGTTAAGAATATCTGTAGCTTTCTCACACGTATAAATGTAGAGATTTAAGAAAAACATACAGCGCTCATTAAGGTTTACTGACGTCTGACCTTTGACCTCCTGCAGAGACGCTAACCTGCAGCACCTCACAGTGTTGGAGCTGTCTGACACTCCGGCGCTCTCCACCAACAGACCAGGTCAGTGACGCCAAGCTGATGTGACAAAGATCATCTTTAGTGTCAGCTGATCTGTTTCCTTGCTTGGAGGTTAGGAGGCTCTCTTCAAACACACCAGACTGAGGATCTGCACAGAGTTGTGGTCCAGATATGTAGATTTTGGGGACGAGTCATGATTTTAGAATAATCAAATAGCCTGTAAGATATAAAAAAATCTGAATAGTTGGTGCAACTATCGTCTTATTTAGGCGCCTGCAAGCAGGAGAAACAAAAAGCTAAACCAGAGTGAGGCGCAGCGCAAACTCTGCTAGCTAAAGTTAGCATGTCACAAGTCCACTACGAGGATGCACCCGGCAGAAAGTGTCGGTGGCGGCTCTGTCGGTCTATCAGATCAACAATCGATGTCTAGGCTTGTCACCAGACGAAGTAGGTTTGATGGTAGACGTGCCGAGCAAAGATGAAAAGCTAAAGACATGCTTCCAGTCAACTTTGTAGAAGATGAGGGTTTTCAAAGTGTAATGGAGCCTTTGTTGAGCCCGGATTTCTAGAAAAATCTAAATCTATCGCGGCTAAACTGGAGAAACGATGTTGCATAAACTATAGTGAGCGTGAGCTGCACACTCAGTTGGCGAGTCTTGAAAACTGTCTCTCTCTAACCACAGTGTGGCATTTACTGCTGACTCGTACATAATAGTCACCTGTCATTTCATGCAAAACCTGGCAAACATGCTTTCCGTAGCTACTGAACTCAGTAAACAGTCAACACAGAACGCCTTGTTTTGCATAAACGTCAGATTCAAGCTTCAACACGTAAACGGCGTGGCTTCATCTGGCAGTCGTCTGGTTTCTCATTTCCATCACAATAAAACTTGCAACACAAGCAAGTTGTCTGACACTCCGGCGCTCTCCACCAACAGATCAGGTCAGTGACGCCAAGCTGATGTGACGAAGATCATCTTTAGTGTCGGCTGATCTGTTTCCTTGCTTGGAGGTTAGGAGGCTCTCTTCAAACACACCAGACTCCATTGACAAAAACAGCAATTTTACATCACAGGATTTGCTGGTCTACTTTCTGCCTCGATCAGTTAGTTTTAGTCATTGTGTGTTACAGAAATATTTTGTCGGGTGTGATCTCCTTGTTTAAAACACCAAAGTCGCACTGTGACACAAACAAACTAACTGACCGAGGCAGTGTTAGACCAGCAGCTGCTGTGTTTTGTGAGGTAAAATAGCTGTTTTTGTCAATGGAGTCTGGTGGCTTTGAAGAGAGCGAGGTAACAAATCCCCAGTGCTCTTTATTATCAGCTCTGTATGAGAGGTAAAAAGTGCCCCTGTTGTCTCTCTCTCTCTTTTGCAGCAGCGTTGAGTCCTCAGACGGTGGTGGAGCTCTTCTATCAGACTGCTGCCAGGAAGATCATCATCTCTCAGATTTACTCTCAGCAGCAGAGCAACTCTCTGCTCCACTGGTCACACATGATCTCCAACGTGGTCAACCTGCTCGCTCAGCTGCTGTATCCTTCATTCACTGCGGCACGCTAACACACACACACACACACACAAACTGAGCAGGTATTTCTTTCTACACACACTCAGGAACGAAGTAACAGCGGCGGGAACGGACGCGACTTCCTCAAGATCATAAATTCTGAAGAAGTTATAAAAGTAAATGGTAGAAAAAGATGAAACTAAGCAAATAGTCTCAAAATAATGAAATAACTGAAGGACAGAAGCAGGAAGTGAATATTTCCAGGATGTTTTAAACCAAAGACCGTCTTTATTAGACTTCCTCAGATCATTTGGTTGAACGATCGTGCTTTTTGGTCACTCTGAGACACCGTAGTGTGTACGTGCATCCATGGCAACGCCAGTGAACGCGCTCAGGGTCGCTCGCTCTCGTTCATGTCACGTAAGAGAACGCGTTTAACGTCCGATCTGTTCGCATGACGGTTTTTCAGACGTTATTTCAACACTGTATTGATCGCTCGACATAAAGGAGCTAATTTCTGCTATTGTCACACCGTCCACTCCTGCGTGTCTCTAGATAATATCGCCACAGGTCACAAGAAGACGGCCTCGGTTATTCGTTTCCAGGAAGATATTCACATTTTATTTGTATGTATTTTCTGTTGCTGGTTGTTGAATCCTAAGCGGCGTCTCCCAGTTGGCCCAGTAACCCCGGTTTCCAGTTCCCAGAGTGTCTGATGGCCAACTGCCAGTACACACAGCTGCAGGTTTGTTATTTTACCGAATTACTCTTCATCTTCATCCTCATCCCAGCGCTCAGTCAGGCAGAGTTTTGATAAATCCAGCAGGTGTGAATGTTAAGCAGCAGCAGCTTTGTTTTTATTGATTTGAGGAGAAGAACGATGTGCAGATGGATTTAAATTAAACATCTGATGTGTTCAAAGCAAAGTCAGTGATTATTTTAGCGTCTGTTGTCCACAGCTGCTTTATTCTGTGTTAAAATGTTTCCTTCACTTCATGAAATCCCTCTGAACACAACATGTTGATAAATCTGCAGCCTCTGATTATAAGACTGCTGCATCAGATCAGCGTTTCAGTCTTCTGTTTCTCAGGTGTGTCTCACCTGTGTGCTCTGTGTGTGCAGGAGTACGTGAGGCTGATTGGTCCTTGGTGTCAGGTGAACATCGGCTCCTGTCGCTTCATGCTGGGTCAGTGTTACCTGGCCAACGGGGAAGGCCAGAAGGTGGGTCGCAACAACAACAACAACCAGACCAGACACGTTTTGCTGTAGCGGCGAGTTTGAGGCCTCAGACGACTTGTTGACTCATCCAACGTTGTTTTTTTCTCCTCAGGCTCTGCAGTGTTTCCAGGAGGCAGCGACGGAGGTGGAGAAGGAGGAGTTCCTGATGAGACTGACGGGCTCCGAGGAGGAGGAGGCTGCATCCACCCCCAGATTACAGTACTACAACAAGGTACTTTTATTTTGAAACAGACACAGGAAGTAATAATATACATTTTTTTTGTCTGTATCATATTCTACAAGTATAGCATGATGTCAGTATGCCTTTAGTGTTATGACCGTAGCAGACAGGTGTGCTTCAGGTAAAACTGTTCAGTTACCTTTCAGTTACTTCCTGTTTCAACACATTGATTGTGTCTAGGTGCTGCGGCTGTTGGAGGATGTGGGTCTACCTGAGCTGGTCATCCAGTTGGCCTCTCTGGCCATAACGGAGGCCGCCAACGACGTCAACAGCCAGGTAACAGTCGGTTAACAGCCAGGTGACAGTCAGCAGTGGAGAAGCAATTTTCTCTGCCGATCTGGATTTGTTTTTTTTTTTAACACATAACCTGCAGATTCTGATTTTATAGTATAACAATGGTTGTGTTATTTGTGAGTGAAACCTGACTGGAGAGCCAGAGCTAATGCTCGTACTAACTGTGGCTAATGCTCGTACTAACTGTGGCTAATGCTCGTGCTAACTGGCTAATGCTCGTACTAACTGTGGCTAATGCTCGTGCTAACTGGCTAATGCTCGTACTAACTGTGGCTGATGCTCGTGCCAACTGTGGCTGATGCTCGTGCCAACTGTGGCTAATGCTCGTACTAACTGTGGCTGATGCTCGTGCCAACTGTGCCTGATGCTCGTGCCAACTGTGGCTAATGCTCGTGCCAACTGTGGCTAATGCTCGTGCCAACTGTGGCTAATGCTCGTGCCAACTGTGGCTAATGCTCGTGCCAACTGTGGCTAACGCTCGTGCTAACTGTGGTTAACGCTCGTGCCAACTGTGGCTAACGCTCGTGCCACCTAATGCTTGTGCTGATGTGAGGACAGCCAATCAGAGCAGAGATTTCCCTCAAGGATGCATTCACTGAGGCGTCTCTGTGGGAAACCGGAGCTCTCTACCAGGCGAATATTGAATCACTCAAGTTGAATACTTTCAACACGCAAATTCGCCCTAATCGTGTCACTCGCTTCTTTCGTGTCACCCGTCGTTTTTATATAATTCGCTTGCAGGAAAAGATTTGCTTTGCTTTGCTCTCATTGGCCAACTCCACGACGGCCGGTTTCATCAGATGATCAGATTTTATTGTAATGTGAAGAAAGTAACTCTGCTGGAGTGAAGAAGGCCGACTGAACCTGTAAAACTCAACGTTTCTGTGGGAAAAACCAAATATGTGTTTATGTTGGACTGTTAATATCAACACAGGGAGACATCTGGCTGTTATTTAGTTATTAAAGTAACTGGATATTGTGTTTTTATTTATTTATCAACTCTGGCGTTTCATATTCTTGTTTCTACATACTTCTAGTTTATTTTTTCTGAGGTTCAGATAAGCTCTGCCGTCTACAGATGACTGCTCGCTGCAGTAAATATTAACGTAGTATAATGTAAATATGTTGATAATTGTCTTCAGGCAGCTTTGTGGACGCGGATATTCAAACATCATCTGGATCTCGGACACAACAGTGAAGCTTACGAAGCCCTCACACAGAACCCAGACAGCAGCATGTACGTACATATATATATATATATATATATATATACACACACACACTTATATTCATATTTATGTATAAAGACGAAGGGAAAGAGCTGTAAATGTCAGTAATGATGTTTTTTATATTACAATATTTCAAAGTAAAGACTAAAATGTTAAATAAAAAGTGGAGAGTTTGATGATTTATTGTTTTGGTTTAACAGCTGATTCTCCCCTGCTGGTGCTCTCTGCGTAAAATAAATTGATGTGTATATAAACTGGTTGTATTAACGGTTGCAGGCAGCTGGATTGTCTCCGACAGCTTGTGGTGGTTCTGTGTGAACGCTCTCAGCTCCAGGATTTAGTCCAGTTCTCTTACGTCAACCTGCACGACGAGGTAAAACCTTCTCACGCACTCCCGTGAGCCCACTAGATAGTAAAAACTTATTGATATGCTGTGAATAATATGGAGACACAGTGTTAAGTGTGTGTGTGTGTGAACTGTTGTTGTCATCAGGTCGTCAGTATCATCGAGTCCCGGGCCAGAGGTTTGGACCTGCTGGCTCACAACTACTACGAGCTGCTGTACGCCTTCCACATCAACAGACACAACTACAGGAAAGGTGACGACCGCTGCCGCTAACTGTCTGGTTACCAAGGCTGAACGTCTGGTTAACTGTTTCCTGTAGTTATAGTACTGGTTACTGAGGCTGAAGAGCAGCTTACAGAAGTTGAATGCCTGGTTAGTTAACTCTCGCTTCTGGTTACTGAGGTCAAAGAACTAGTTACGGACACTAAACATCTGGTTAATGAAGCCATTATGTCAGAATCATGTTGGATCTCAACATAAAAAAAATGGAATTTAAACTCAAAATCTGAACTAAATGATTTAATTTGATATAATAAAGTGTTAAAATAGTTAAAAGCAAACCAGACTGTTAATTATGGACTCTTTTGTTTTGTCTTTTATTGTGTGTGTGTGTGTGTTGTGTGTTTGTGTGTAGCGGGGACGGTGATGTTTGAGTTCGGCATGCGTCTGGGTCGAGAGGTTCGGACTCGTCTCGGCCTTCAGAAGCAGGTGAACTGTTACCTGGCTGCTCTCAACTGTCTCCGCCTCATCAGGCCAGAGTACGCCTGGATCGTCCAGCCGGCCTCCGGAGCCGTGGTACGTACACACACACACACACTCACTCACACACACTCACACACACACACACTTTCACACAGTAGGAGTCTAAAATTAGTGATATTTTGAATTGAGTCTGGTTGATGTGAGCTTGTGTTTGCTGCAGTACGAGCGTCCAGGAGCGTCTCCGAAGAGGAACTCTGACGGAGAGTTTTCTTCTGAACCAGGTGACTCTTTAAAAAAAACTTTATTAGCAACATCATTGACTAACACTGTCTTTATAAAAACTTTATTAGCAGCCTCTCTGACATCAGCCTCATTGGTGTCTTTAAAAAACCTGATTAGCAGCCTTATTGACTGAAACTGCCTTAATCAAAACTTTATTAGCAGCATCATTGACGGTATCTTTATAAAAACTTTATTGGCAGCCTCTCTGACATCAGTAAAACTTTATTAGCATCTTCATTGGCATCAGCTGTCAGAAGCATTAGTGTGTTTTTAGTAACAAAAACATTATTAAGATAAAATAAGTCTTTGTGACGTGACTTTACTGAATTATTGTGAGTTATATTCAGCTTTTCACCTCTGGACGTTTCCTGTTGATGGTCAGCAGACAGGAAGTCCTCAGAGTTTATTATGGGGTGTTCTGCCCCCTGGTGGACGAGTTGAATAAAGGTTTCTTCTTCTTCTTCTTCTGTTTCTTCTTCTTCTTCTTCTTCTTCTTCTGTGTTTCCTCCTGCAGTCAAACGTCAGGTCGACATCCTGGAACTCAAGGACCTGGAGAAGGAGTACATCTTGTCCCGCAGCCGTCTCACCCTCGCCCAACACCACCCACCGTCTGCCGCCATTGCCGGTACGCCAGACCGCCCACACCTGTGACATCAGTACACCTGTGACATCAGTACACCTGTGACATCAGTAAACCTGTGACATCAGTTGATCTTTAACTGTCTCTCTCTCTCTCTCCCTTGCCTGACCTCGCCTGCCTGTCTCTCTCTTCCACCCCTGTCTCCCTCTCTCTCTCTCTCCCCCCTCCCTCTCTACCTGTCTCTCCTCCCTGCCTATCTCCCCTGTCTCTCCCTTTCATCTCCTCTGCCTGTCTCTCTCCCCTCTCCCTGTCTCTCTCTCTCTCTCCCCATCTCTCTGCCCCCGTCTCTCCCTCTCCCCTGCCTGTCCCCCCCCCCCCCCCCAATCTCTCTGCCACCGTCTCCCTCTCTCTCCCCCCCTGCCTGTCTCTCTCCCCCCATCTCTCGGCCTCCCTGTCGCTCCCTCTCATCTCCCCTGCCTTCCCCCGTCTCTTTCTCTCCCCTGCCTGTCTCTCTCTCCCCCCCCTGCCTGTCTCTCTCTCTCCCCCCTGCCTGTCTCTCTCTCTCCCCCCTGCCTGTCTCTCTCTCCCCCGTCTGTAGGCAGTGCCTCAGCGGTGGAGATGGTGGCCCTGTTGGTCCAAACTGGTCTCTTTGACTCGGCTCTGTCCGTCTGTCAAACCTTCAAACTGAACCTGACGTCCGTGTTCGAGGGTCTGACCTTCAAGTGAGACGGGTTTATTATTTTACCTTCATGTGGTTTTTATTTGTACTTTAAACTTCACGGCCCGTCGTGTGTTTGTTCCAGATGCATCAAGCTTCAGTTTGGGGGGGAGGAGACTCAGAACGAGGCCTGGAGCTGGTTGGCTGCGAATCAGCTGTCGTCTGTGGTCAACACCAAAGAGTCCAGGTGTGACTTTCATTTGGTTTATTCATCAGAGGATTCATCGTGGAATTAACGGGTTTTTATTGGCATTCAAGTTGACGTTGACTTCCCGACGATATCCTTAAATATCAGTGAAGAAAAGACGCCACAGAACCTGCCTGAGAATTATCGTGTTTTTAACTTTTCTTCAGTATCGCAGTAATCCAGTGGTGGTTATCTGTACGCGCCTGATTGGACTGCAAACAGAAGCTGCTAACAACTAATTCGGCATCATTTTATACTGGAAAATATAATATAATAATATAACATAATAAAATATTATATAATATAATGAAATATAGTATATTATATTATGATATAATATAATAATATAATAAAATCTAATATAATATAATGAAAGCTTATTTACCAAACTAGAAATGTCTTGTTCTTCTCTCTGTTTCCTCGTCTGCTGTGCTCAGTGCGACAGACGAGGCGTGGCGGCTGCTGGCCTCTTACCTGGACAGGTATCCCTCCGCTAACGGACAGCACCACCGCTGCGTCATCAACAAGCTGCTGTCACACGGCGTGCCTCTTCCCGACTGGCTGATCAAGTCTTACAAGGTAAGGGACACCAGCCAAATAGGGACAATTTGGCTTTATACTCTATTCTGCTGGTTATTTTCCCATGATGCACTGCGACAGTTATGACGCGGCGTTGTGTTTGTCGCAGGCCGTGGACGCCGCCTCTCTGCTGCGTCTCTACCTGAACTTTGACCTGCTGGACGCGGCGGCCGAGCTGGTGTTGGAGTACGTGGACGCTCTGCTGGGGAAAGGACACCAGTACTACGGAATAGAGGTAAGAGTACTTCAAAGAGTACTTCAAGTACTTCCTGAAGTACTACAGTCACACGGTCTGCAGTATAAATACTGTGTGCCTCTAATCAGGCAACAAATCTGATTTAAACCATCAAAATGACTTGTTTTCAGTATTTTTTATTATATTTATTCAGTAATTCTTTTAAAAAATGTCTCAGAAAATGTGAAACCAAACAGTTTTTACACATAAACTTGAGGATAATCTGTTTAATTTTGACTTAACAGAACAGATTTAAGTTCTAAAAACCTGCTGACGAGTTAAAATGTCCGTTAATGGTTTAAAGAACTCTGGATTTACACCTTAAAATGTTATTTTCATAGTGTTTGATGTCCATTAAAGCAGGTTGAACGTCTCAGCGCTGATATTTATTATAGATTACCTTAAATTAAATTCTTAATTAGAGGTTCAGTGTTTTATACGAAGCCTTAAATAAAAGTTAGACTTGAACACAATGTGGTTCTACGGAGGACGAAACTAAATCTAAAATAAAGAAGAAAATGACATTAAATGCACTAATGTCAAACAAATAGATATTTCTGTTTTTAATGTTTGTATTTTACCTTTGTAATCCTTTTTAATCATTGAGTTATTGATTACAGTCGTCGTTTGTGTGTGTGTGTGTGTGTTTCAGAGGCCTCTGTCTGCGACGGCGTCCTCCGTCTGGCTGCCGTACACGTCGATCGATCAGCTGCTGCAGACTCTGAGCGAGACTCAGACCAACAGCAGCGTGAGTCTTCGTCACCACTTCCTGTTTACGTGAAACCGTTCGTGTCGTCATGTTTTCTGTCGAGTTCCACGCGGGCTGGAAGTAATCAATAGCTCCTAATCAATAGCTCAGTGATGTGAATCAGGGAATCAAACCTGGCAAAGTGTGTGACAGCATCATGGAAAGGATCCCTACAGAGAGAGACCTGGAAGATCCTTTTGGTTTAACCACAAACAGCACACACACCAGACTACATTCACTAAAACAGGGATTTTAGAGAACAGGACACAGGAGCTGCTGTCTTGATTAGTTAGTTAGTTTGTGTTACACAAATATTGTGTTGAATCAGAACTAACCCTTAAAAAACACACAATAACACAAACAAACTTCATGATCAACACAGCGTCGACCAGCAACTCCCACATTCTGAATTTAAAATTACTGTTTTCATCAATGGAATCTGGTGGATTGGATAAGAAATGTTCCTAAACACAAAAGGATCTTACAGGTTGATCTCTGTAGGGATCCCTCAATAATAATTTGTCTGAATTTGGTGTTTTAAAAGGTTAGTTCAGATGTAACAGAAACAAACTAGCCAATACAGGAAGCAGCAGACCAGCAGCTCCTGTGTCCTGTTCTCTAAAATCCCTGTTTTAGTGAATGTAGTCTGGTGTGTGTGCTGTTTGTGGTTAAACCAAAAGGATCTTCCAGGTCTCTCTCTGTAGGGATCCTTTCCATGATGCTGTCACACACTTAGAATAACACTCTGAGCCTGTCAGTGGATCAAACAAGCTCTTTTAGAGGACCAGTTCCAACACTTTTAGTACCCACCAGTCATTCAGACACCAGTTCACTGCAGTTCTCCTTTAGTGAAGCTTCCTCATTGTCTCTTTTCAGATTTATAATAAAGTTCGAGACAAACTGGAGGATTATTACAAGCTGGTGGAGCAGACGACCAAACGAAGACTCGTCACCCGATGAAGGCTCGGCCCGCCGGGTCACATGACGGCTCCGACCAATCAGAGACTCTCCGCTGAAACAGGAACGACAGAACTCAGATCATATTTTTGTACCGTTTCAAACACGTTTTAATGACGATTTTGTTTCTGAGCGGCTTCACTTATTAAACATGTTGTAAATATTCTGTGTCCACGAGCTTAAAAATATGAAACAGCTGTTCAGCAAACGTGTGTTTAGGTTTTTTTTTTTTTTTATAATTTTCTTACTCGTCGTGTTTTTTCCATCTGAGCTGTAAATTGAAATATTAAAAGTTTCTCTGCATTTCATCAAGCGAGTTGTCACTCAAGAGCTCACAGCTTTCATCTGCGTCACATGGTCTTCCTCGGTTAGAAAAGCCAATAATACCAACAGTAAATCAGTGTTTATGACACGGCTGGAACAATGAGAACAATTTTGTTATAAAAAAAAAAATACACAGTTACTATTTAATATTTTAATAAAACCTTTGAATGATCAACTGAACACAGAACCACAGCAAATAAATCAATAATCAATTCACTCTTTCCAGACTCGCTTGAGTTTAAATCCGGCTCCCGTCTGTGGCTCTGTACCTGGACTGTACCACTACTAGCTGTCTTCAGAGCGTCTCCCCTCCTACTTTCACAGAATGGTACGATCCTACTCTGTTCTCGCATGTGATTGGCCGCACGGTGGCTTTGGTTAATGAGGTCAGTCTGAGGCTGAATGGCCGAACAATCTCAAACAAATCAGTGGTCAGTTGTTAGCTAATTAGCAAAACACATTAGTTAGCTGTTATGAGTAGGCCTGTGTGCCTTTTTGAAAAACATTTAAATTGTTCATATTTTTGTCATTTTATGAAGCTCAAGCTTTACACAAACTTTTACAATATAAATTTGCATTTGTACAACTTTCCCGTATGTTAATCAGACTGGCTTATTTTTAATGTAGTCTCGTGTTTATATAGATCAGGGGTCACCAACACGGTGACCGTGGGCACCAGGTCGCCCCCAAGGACCACATGAGTCGCCCCCTGCAGGCCTGTTCTAAAAACTCACCAGTGAGCTGCGTCTAAAATTTATTTTTTTTTTGTTGCTATTCTTTTTTTAATCACACTTGCATTTATATAGATTTGAAAATGACAATATCTTAAAAATAAAATAATTAGGTGAGATAGTTTTGGGTGAACTCTGACCTCTTCGAGTTCAAAGGTCAGTGTTGTGCGTATGACTAAACTTTGGCGCTCGTGCAGAGTAAGCTAGCGGGCGCAGTGGAGATGATGGAGCTGAATGCGGTTTCTAACCCAAAAGACATGGCAGAAAAAAGAAAGAAAGCTCATCATTTTCACAGTGAATGGGAGGAAGAGTCCTTTGTTATTACTGTGAAAGAAAACTGCGTGTGTCTCATTTGCGGGGCGACGACAAAGCGGCTCAATGTGGAGAGACACTTCACTACGGGTCACAGAGCTAACTAGCATGCTAACCGCCATGCTAACTAGCATGCTAACTGCCCACCGGGAAGCTACGGGCAGAAACAGCCCGTGAGCTGAAGGCAGCTTTGGGTAAGCAGCAGTCTGTTTTCACCAGGCCGGAGGAAAAATCCCAACAAGCAGCCGAAGCCTCGTTTAGAGCTCCACATTTTCAAACAGATACCAGATGTTGTCAGGGGCAACATGGCGGTGTCATGGCAACGTTAAATAAAAATATTGATTTTTAATTGTGTTCAATTCAAAAGTGTCTTCATGAAATGTAAACAGATATAATTTTGTTAAAAATGCAGCAGATTTGTTCATTAGTTTAAAATGTGGTAAGATTTATTTAAAAATATGAGAGTTGATTTTTCTTAAACATTAAATAATTGATAACTTTTACAAACATGGTTGATGATGTGTTTAAAGGCTCTTTGTCAGTGGGCAGTGAAAATGGAACATTTGTTCTATGAAATGTTGTAGAAGTGATCATCTGAAAATGTAAACAATTGCTGAGATTAATAGAAATTAAATGTGTAATATTGATTTTATCTGTTTCCCACCTTGTTAAGTCATTGTTGATAATTACTGTGAGAAATCACTAACGTGATCAGTGTCTTCACATACATGAGTATCATTAATTATTATATAATACAGCTCACTCTAAGTGTACATGTTATATATTATTAGTAGTAGTAGTGGTATTATTTGTATCATTATTATCATTATTATTATTATTATTATTATTATTATTATTACTTTCATGTTTGAAGTTTATTCTTATTCTTTTGGAGCTGTGTGTAACAAAAAGCAATTTCCCCCTGGGGATTAGTAAAGTAATTCTGATTCTGATTAATCATTAATAATAATAATATACAACTAAAGACAAACTGAGCTCATTAGTTATTTTAGAGCAGTGTGACAAACTGGTAGCCCTTCGTCTGACTCAGTACCATGAAGTAGCTCTCAGTTTCTAAAAGGCTGGTGACCCCTGATTTATATAGATTTGAAAATGACAATATCTTAAAAATAAAAGAATTAGTTTAGATCAGGGGTCACCAACACGGTGACCGCGGGCACCAGGTCGCCCCCAAGGACCACATGAGTCGCCCCCCACAGGCCTGTTCTAAAAATAGCACAACTCACCAGTGAGCTGCGTCTAAAATTTTATTTTTTTCTGTTGCTATTCTTTTTTTAATCACACTTGCATTTATATAGATTTGAAAATGACAATATCTTAAAAATAGAAGAATTAGTTTAGATAGTTTTAGGTGAACTCTGACCTCTTCCAGGTCAAAGGTCAAAGGTCAGTGTTGTGCGTATGACAAAACTTTAGTGCTCGTGCAGAGTAAGCTAGCGGGCGCAGCGGAGATGAAAGAACTGAATGCGGTTTCTAACCCAAAGAACATGGCAGAAAAAAGAAAGAAAGCTCATCATTTTCACAGTGAATGGGAGGAAGAGTTCTTTGTTACTACTGTGAAAGAAAACTGTGTGTGTCTCATTTGTGGGGCGACGACAAAGCGGGACAATGTGGAGGACGCTTCACTACGGGTCACAGAGCTAGCATGCTAACTGCCATGCTAACTAGCATGCTAACTGCCCACCGGGAAGCTACGGGCAGAAACAGCCCGTGAGCCGAAGGCAGCTTTGGGTAAGCAGCAGTCTGTTTTCACCAGGCCGGAGGAAAAATCCCAACAAGCAGCCGAAGCCTCGTTTAGAGCTCCACATTTTCAAACAGATACCAGATGTTGTCAGGGGCAACATGGCGGTGTCATGGCAACGTTAAATAAAAATATTGATTTTTAATTGTGTTCAATTCAAAAGTGTGTTCATGAAATGTAAACAGAGATAATTTTGTTAAAAATGCCGCACATTTGTAAAATGTGGTAAGATTTATCTAAAAATATGAGAGTTTATTTTTCTCAAACATTACTTAATTGATAACTTTTACAAACATAGTTGATGATGTGTTTAAAGGCTCTTTGTCAGTGGGAAGTGAAAATGGAACATTTGTTCTATGAAATGTTGTAGAAGTGATCATCTGAAAATGTAAACAATTGCTGAGATTAATAGAAATTAAATGTGTAATATTGATTTTATCTGTTTCCCACCTTGTTAAGTCATTGTTGATAATTACTGTGAGAAATCACTAACGTGATAAGTGTCTTCACATAGATGAGTATCATTAATAATAATAATAATATATAACTAAAGGCAAACTGAGCTCATTTGTTATTTCAGAGGAGTGTGACAAACTGGTAGCCCTTCGTCTGACTCAGTACCATGAAGTAGCTCTCAGTTTCTAAAAGGTTGGTGACCCCTGATTTATATAGATTTGAAAATGACAATATCTTTAAAATAAAAGAATTAGTTCAGATAGTTTTAGGTGAACTCTGACCTCTTCCAGTTCAAAGGTCAAAGGTCAGTGTTGTGCGCATGACAAAACTCTGGCGCTCGTGCAGAGTAAGCTAGCGGGAGCAGCGGAGATTAAGGAGCTGAATGCGGTTTCTAACCCAAAAAACATGGCAGAAAAAAGAAAGAAAGCTCATCATTTTCACAGTGAATGGGAGGAAGAGTTCTTTGTTACTACTGTGAAAGAAAACTGCGTGTGTCTCATTTGCGGGGCGACGACAAAGCGGCACCAAGTGGAGAGACACTTCACTACGGGTCACAGAGCTAACTAGCATGCTAACTGCCATGCTAACTAGCATGCTAACTAGCATGCTAACTGCCCACCGGGAAGCTACGGGCAGAAACAGCCCGTGAGCTGAAGGCAGCTTTGGGTAAGCAGCAGCCTGTTTTCACCAGGCCGGAGGAAAAATCCCAACAAGCAGCCGAAGCCTCGTTTAGAGCTCCACATTTTCAAACAGATACCAGATGTTGTCAGGGGCAACATGGCGGTGTCATGGCAACGTTAAATAAAAATATTGATTTTTAATTGTGTTCAATTCAAAAGTGTCTTCATGAAATGTAAACAGATATAATTTTGTTAAAAATGCCGCACATTTGTTCATTAGGTCAAAATGTGGTAAGATTTATTTAAAAATATGAAAGTTGATTTTTAAACATTAAATAACTGATAACTTTTACAAACATAGTTGATGATGTGTTTAAAGGCTCTTTGTCAGTGGGAAGTGAAAATGGAACATTTGTTCTATGAAATGTTGTAGAAGTGATCATCTGAAAATTTAAACAGTTGCTGAGATTAATAGAAATTAAATGTGAAATATTGATTTTATCTGTTTCCCACCTTGTCAAGTCATTGTTGATAATTATTGTGAGAAATCACTAACGTGATCAGTGTCTTCACATAGATGAGTATCATTAATCAATAATAATAATATGTAACTAAAGGCAAACTGAGCTCATTTGTTATTTCAGAGGAGTGTGACAAACTGGTAGCCCTTCGTTTGACTCAGTACCATGAAGTAGCTCTCAGTTTCTAAAAAGTTGGTGACCCCTGATTTATATAGATTTGAAAATGCCAATATCTTAAAAATAAAAGAATTAGTTTAGATCAGGGGTCACCAACACGGTGACCGCGGGCACCAGGTCGCCCCCAAGGACCACATGAGTCGCCCCCCACAGGCCTGTTCTAAAAATAGCACAACTCATCAGTGAGCTGCGTCTAAAATTTTATTTTTTTCTGTTGCTATTCTTTTTTTAATCACACTTGCATTTATATAGATTTGAAAATGACAATATCTTAAAAATAAAAGAATTAGTTTAGATAGTTTTAGGTGAACTCTGACCTCTTCCAGTTCAAAGGTCAAAGGTCAGTGTTGTGCGCATGACTAAACTTTGGCGCTCGTGCAGAGTAAGCTAGCGGGCACAGCGGAGATGAAGGAGCTGAATGTGGTTTCTAACCCAAAAAACATGGCAGAAAAAAGAAAGAAAGCTCCTCATTTTCACAGTGAATGGGAGGAAGAGTTCTTTGTTACTACTGTGAAAGAAAACTGCGTGTGTCTCATTTGTGGGGCGACGACAAAGCGGCACAATGTGGAGAGACACTTCATTACGGGTCACAGAGCTAACTAGCATGCTAACTGCCATGCTAACTAGCATGCTAACTGCCATGCTAACTAGCATGCTAACTGCCCACCGGGAAGCTACGGGCAGAAACAGCCCGTGAGCTGAAGGCAGCTTTGGGTAAGCAGCAGTCTGTTTTCACCAGGCCGGAGGAAAAATCCCAACAAGCAGCCGAAGCCTCGTTTAGAGCTCCACATTTTCAAACAGATACCAGATGTTGTCAGGGGCAACATGGCGGTGTCATGGCAACGTTAAATAAAAATATTGATTTTTAATTGTGTTCAATTCAAAAGTGTCTTCATGAAATGTAAACAGAGATCATTTTGTTAAAAGTGCTGCAGATTTGTAAAACGTGGTAAGATTTATCTAAAAATATGAAAGTTGATTTTTCTTAAACATTAAATAACTGATAACTTTTACAAACATAGTTGATGATGTGTTTAAAGGTTCTTTGTCAGTGGGCAGTGAAAATGGAACATTTGTTCTATGAAATGTTGTAGAAGTGATCATCTGAAAATTTAAACAGTTGCTGAGATTAATAGAAATTAAATGTGTAATATTGATTTTATCTGTTTCCCACCTTGTTAAGTCATTGTTGATAATTATTGTGAGAAATCACTAACGTGATCAGTGTCTTCACATAGATGAGTATCATTATTATTATATAATACAGCTCACTCTGAGTGTACATGTTGTTATATGTTATTAGTAGTAGTGGTATTATTTGTATCATTATTATTATTATCATTATTATTATTATTATTTTTACTTTCGTGTTTGAAGTTTATTCTTATTCTTTTGGAGCTGTGTGTAACAAAAAGCAATTTCCCCCTGGGGATTATTAAAGTGATTCTGATTCTGATTCTGATTAATCAATAATAATAATATATAACTAAAGACAAACTGAGCTCATTAGTTATTTCAGAGGAGTGTGACAAACTGGTAGCCCTTCGTTTGACTCAGTACCATGAAGTAGCTCTCAGTTTCTAAAAGGTTGGTGACCCCTGATTTATATAGATTTGAAAATGACAATATCTTAAAAATAAAAGAATTAGTTCAGATAGTTTTAGGTGAACTCTGACCTCTTCCAGTTCAAAGGTCAAAGGTCAGTGTTGTGCGCATGACTAAACTGTGGCGCTCGTGCAGAGTAAGCTAGCGGGAGCAGCGGAGATGATGGAGCTGAATGTGGTTTCTAACCTAAAAAACATGGCAGAAAAAAGAAAGAAAGCTCATCATTTTCACAGTGAATGGGAGGAAGAGTTCTTTGTTACTACTGTGAAAGAAAACTGCGTGTGTCTCATTTGCGGGGCGACGACAAAGCGGCTCAATGTGGAGAGACACTTCACTACGGGTCACAGAGCTAGCATGCTAACTGCCATGCTAACTAGCATGCTAACTGCCCACCGGGAAGCTACGGGCAGAAACAGCCCGTGAGCTGAAGGCAGCTTTGACCTTTGAACTGGAAGAGGTCAGAGTTCACCTAAAACTATCTAAACTAACTCTTTTATTTTTAAGATATTGTCATTTTCAAATCTATCTAAATCAGGGGTCACCAACCTTTTAGAAACTGAGAGCTACTTCATGGTACTGAGTCAGACGAAGGGCTACCAGTTTGTCACACTCCTCTGAAATAACAAATGAGCTCAGTTTGTCTTTAGTTATATATTATTATTCATGATCAATGATACTCATCTATCAGAATCAGAATGACTTTAATAATCCCCAGGGGGAAATTGCTTTTTGTTACACACAGCTCCAAGAGAATAAGAATAAACTTCAAACACGAAAGTAATAATAATAATAATAATAATAATGATGATGATAATAATGATACAAATAATACCACTACTAATAATAATATATAACATGTACACTCAGAGTGAGCTGTATTATATAATAATAATGACACTCATCTATGTGAAGACACTGATCACGTTAGTGATTTCTCACAATAATTATCAACAATGACTTAACAAGGTGGAAAACTGATAAAATCAATATTACACATTTCATTTCTATTAATCTCAGCAATTGTTTACATTTTCAGATGATCACTTCTACAACATTTCATAGAACAAATGTTCCATTTTCACTGCCCACTGACAAAGAGCCTTTAAACACATCATCAACTATGTTTGTAAAAGTTATCAATTATTTAATGTTTAAGAAAAATCAACTTTCATATTTTTAGATAAATCTTACCACATTTTAAATTAATGAACAAATCTGCAGCATTTTTAACAAAATTATATCTGTTTACATTTCATGAAGACACTTTTGAATTGAACACAATTAAAAATCAATATTTTTATTTAACGTTGCCATGACACCGCCATGCTCCACATTTTCAAACAGATACCAGATGTTGTCAGGGGCAACATGGCGGTGTCATGGCAACGTTAAATAAAAATATTGATTTTTAATTGTGTTCAATTCAAAAGTGTCTTCATGAAATGTAAACAGACATAATTTTGTTAAAAATGCCGCAGATTTGTTCATTAGTTTAAAATATTAAAAAATAAAGAGAATCTAAAGGAAAAGTATCCAGGTGTAAAGATGAACACAGGATGTTGTCACATAAAACTTTATTTAAAATGAAGAGAACAATTCCCAAATGATCCATGAACAGATCAGTTTCACCCTCTGTCTGGCCACTCTTTTCGTGTTTTCCCAGGATGCAGCAGGAGAACCTGAACCAGCTGTGGATCCAAACAGAACTGTGAGCCTCAGTTTAGCACTGATTTCTACATAAAAATAATAAATGTTTTTACTTTTATGCTGCTGCTCTTTATGGAAAGAGTTGATAGATAATTGTCCATGTTCCTGCTGGATGTCCAGTGAGTGAAGCAGCACCTTCACTGTGTCTTCTATCTGAAATAAAAAGAGGTTTTGTCTAAATCTTGTTTCCTCTGTCTTTTATATTCTAACTGATTTTTGCATTTGCTGAACTGCACTGATGAGAAGGTAAAGCTGTGGATCCACCTGTGGTCACTGTTTGTACATGACCTCCTCATTCACACACTGAAGCCATGCTGACCCACAGGAGCTGGGGATCGAACCCCCGACCTTCTGCTGACCCAATTTTATTTTGGAGCAGAATCCTGTGTTTTACTGGTCCTGGATTCAGTGTAATGTGAAATTGATCATTTCTGATCCCAACAAGGTGAATTTAACTCTAAACAGAAGCCCACTTTGGAAGCAGGTAGAAAATACTTACACCTGGTTGAAGCCTCAAAGTGGGCTGAAACACTTAGTAATATTTTACAAGTGTTTTTGTGGCTTTTCAGTAAAAAAAAAGCTGCATAACCCTTTACTCCAGACTTGGAAACACTGGGGAGATAGACCACCCCCCGAGTCTTGCCCTCACCATGGGTGAGGATCTAACACACCTCTGATCCTCAGTGCCTTGTATGGCTGCGACTTAACCCACCACACCATGAGCCCTGTCGCACTAGAGGAAGATCTCGGACCATCTGAAAAAAACAAACAAGACTACGTTTGAACCTTCAGACACTTTAAAGGTGAAAGATGTTAATCAGGTCATAGAATCACAATTTAATATATCAAATACAGTGGTCCCTCATTTATTGCAGGGGTTACGTTCTAAAAATAACCTGCAATAAGCGAAGTAGTCAGCTTTATTTTTTACAATTATTATATATATTTTAAGGCTGTAAAACCCCTCACCATACAGTTTATACACTTTTCTCACATTTATCTCTTGTTTGTTTGTCTTGCAAACAGGCAGCACTTAAAAGTCACACTGCTAGTGACTGAACATTTATGTAAATTTGGCAAGTTGAACACATTCTGTCCTGTACAGAGACTGCTGTTTTGTTTTTTTTTATTCAAGTTACTAATAATTATGCTTCTTTCCCAACACGTACTGGAGGGAAAGGAGGGACAAAGACTCTTGTGAAAACTCCTGGTCTTCATCCGGTTGTGGTTCAATATTTCTGTCGCCTGTGGGATGAATTCTGTCTCCATCATCATTTGGTTTTGGTAGCGGATGATAAGAGGCGACATTAAAGTATTAGAGTAATGTGCCTCTTATCCTAGAAGAAAATCTGCTCCACTTACTGATGATGGAGACAGAATTCATCCCACAGGCGACAGAAATATTGAACCACAACCAGATGAAGACCAGGAGTTTTCACAAGAGCAGCTTTTCAATCATCAGCTGACTTTTAAAATGTCACGTAACCTGAGCAAACTACCTGAGGAGTTAGATGGACTGATGGCTAAAAGTCTGAGGTGAAGAGATTAAATCCTGACTGTTTCTTGTCAGAACTGAGCGGCGAGAACAAGAAACTGGTTTAAAAGAACAAGTACAAACTCCAGCCTGAGGAACAGCTGATGAGGAGGATGTCTTTCAGGGTTCATTTAGAAATGACACGATAAAAAAACAGTTAAATAACACAGTAATTGATCTTAATCAGGTCACAGGATCACAAACTAGCTCCAACAATAACTGACTATACACACTACTCACTAACAGTCAGGGATATTCAGCTTTCAGGTGAAATCTCAGGATGAACCTAAAATACATTCTAACCTTTCCAGGTGAACTTAATGTGACCTTCTCTAAACCTTTGAATGCACATGTCCAACTGTTCAGTGTCTCAGTACTTTCTGCACCAGCTGCTGTTCTCTAACAAGAAGCTTAACAGCAACATTCACAACAGGTTTGATCCATGAATCCACCAATACATTTCCTGCTTCAGTTAGAATTGGTATTTAAACAGTCCTCCTCATCCTGCTGTTCACATTCTGACATCATGAGACCAAGACGACACCTAACAGTTGATCAGCAGCACCTCAACACTGGAGGCTTCAAACAGGAAGTCCTCAGACGGAGGTGTTCACTGAGCTTAGAGGGTCACAGAGTGTCATCAGGAGGTTGGAACAGTGATACAGAGACTGGAAGAGTCACAGAAAGGAGAGGAGTGGACGTCCTTTGGCCACGTCCCAATTTATTTATTGAAGATGAAGAAATCACCATTGCATGCTATATATATAATATCACTGTAGCATTAACTTTTTACATTTTCCATATATTTCACCTGAAAGCTGAATATCCCTAACTTGTTGTGAGTAGTGTATATCAAGTCAGTATTAGTGGAAATAAACAATGAAGATGCTAAAGTAGCTCCCTGTGGCCCCACTATGACATCCAACCAGGGGGCTGCTGCTGCTCTCCAAGGTGTGAACGACGGCGCTGTTCAGCTTTAAAACACACAACACAGCCGAGGGGCAGAGGGTCCAGGCAGCAACCACACTCAGGAAATAAACTACACCAGCATTTGAGCCATTAAGTCTTTTTCTTAAGCAAGAAATCAATACGTTGAAAATGTCCTGCGTGTTTTCGATGTTCCTTCGGCATCTAACAGAGGTGAGAACAAACCTCCTACCTGAGAGCTTCAGCACAGAGCAGGTTTTCCCTCTGTGGCTGCAGAACCTCCTCTTCTTCAAACGTGTCGTCGCTTCAGTCCGCACGAGACAAATAGTACGACAATTCCATCTGATACAAGTTGTGTTTACAGTCAGCAGGAACGTGGGGAAAGTGGAGAACTGCAGGATGCAGATGAATAAAAAGTGGAGGAGGATTTGGACGAACCTGAAGACGTGTGAACAGCAGCCCACCTGAAGCATGACGGGAAACAGAATCAATCAATAAGTGATCAGAAGTTATCTTTTCCTGCTCTGCTCTCAGTCTTGTCTTGACTAGGAGCCTCTCTCTGCACTGTTCTCTAGAACTCTAAACCTGAACCATGGAATTAGTGAACTGGTCTCTCCATGCAGTTGATAAAATTTTCAGTACCAGAAGAGCGGTGCCTGGGGAACCGGCATGCCCTCAAGGAACGTTTCCAGCTGGCTACACGGTCGACTCGTGGGAGAAGTGGAGGACCATGTGCCTGGCGGACCTGTCCATTGAGGACGTGGAAGATGTTTATCTGTTTGGATCCATGATACTAGGTGCTCTGCTGATTGGGTCAGGCTTTGTACTGATGTATCGTCAAATCTGGAAGACGGTGGTAGCAGTCAAGGGCCCCACTCCGCTGCCAACCATGATTGAGGGTTTAGGCAGGGCTCAGGCCACGGCCGTGGCTGCGGTTCTCAACCGCTCGGATAACATCTTGGAGAAGCTTTCGGCTCTGCAGAAAGGATTGGATCGATTGAGTGACCAGAATGGACAATAGAGTAAGCCAAGTCTATTGAATATGGCTGTCTCGCTCTAACCCAAATCATCTAATCTGAATTGGCCTCCCTAAGCAGTGGCCTTGGCCAAGGTCACTGTCTGAACAATCTCCCCTCTGAGTGCACTGCAGCTGAGACGCTCTTCCCCATCCCTCCCCCATCCACCTGGTGTTTGTTGGCTTATCTGGAACCGGACCAGGGACGTCTCCATGGCAACCGCCATGTTATCGCCGACGACCGCGAATGAACTGAGGCGGGTTTTGGGAACTGATGGGCAAACACATCGGGACTTACTCCTGCCCTATATCCAACGCCCTCGCCAGCTTCCACCCCTCCAGTACGAGGGGCGTGGTCCAAGGGCTCGCCTGCACGGGGCTGTAGCCAGTGACCTGCCTCCTGCGGTGCTGGAATTCTCTACTCCCCTTTTCCCATACCCTGTTGCCATGTTGTTATTGTCATGTGATGTGCAAAAATATGTGCTGAGGTTTTTTTACCGGTCCCACACTGCACTCCACATGAGTACAGTCTGGTGTCGCATGTTTTTTTCTCCTCCCCTCTCTCTCCTCTTGTTTTTTCTCCCCCCACTTTCCCCACCACTGTAAAAATGGAATTTCCCCCCTTGGGGGATCAATAAAGGTGAATTGATTGATTGATTGATTGATTGATTGAAGTTGGAGCTGTATCACCTTCACATTTAGTGTTCAGATACATTTTTAAACTTGCTGTTAAACTTCAGTAGCTATTTGTGACGACATTAATTATTTATTTGTCACACCAACACGTTTACACACGGGGAGGTACTAAAGTACATTCTCAGGTCCCGTTTTAAGCCAAGATAAATATCAAATAACACATAAAATATAGAAAATAGAGGTCCTATATGAAATAAGATAGAAGTACTTGGTGCAGGTAGGTGTGTGTGTGTGTGTGTGTGTGTGTGTGTGTGTGTGTGTGTGTGTGTGTGTGTGTGTGTGTCCTTCATGATCCAGATGGCCCTTTTCTTGCATCTGCTAGTGTAAATGTCCGTGGTGTGTCTCCCCTCAGACTTTATTTATGTTAAAACATGTTAAAATTTAACAGAAGTTCAGACTTCAGTGTGTTCAGATGTTCAGTGATCTCAGCGGCGCCACCACGTGACCAGTTGATCACCACGGTAACGGCCTCAACGGCACCAGAAACACCAACGACCACGAACACACCGTCAGAAGTTTTACTGTGACGTCTGTTTTCGTACCTGAGTCTTTGTTCAGCAGCAGCGAGGCGACGTTTCAGGTCGAAGACTCGTCAGCAGGAAGGATGCTCGTTGTCATGGAAACAGCATCCTCTCTCTCTCGGATCAGAGCTGCGTCCCTTAAAATACAACCTGAAATATTTCCTTTTATAGAAACACATTTAGTAACTTCACAATCAGACAGTTTGGGTTTTTTTGTTGTTGTTTTTTTTGTCAATAAAAGATCTTTTGTGCTTCTTTTTTAAAACGATTCAGTGAACAAATAAAGAGAGAAAGACGATCAGAAAACCTGTACGAATAAAACCAGAAGTGTTCAACACACACAAAATTATTAAGAACCAAAAAAGACGACTTTGAAGATTTTGAAGTTCCAGCTGCTCAAAAAGACGCTTCGCTTACTTTACTTTACCCTGGGCTCTGCACACACACCAGACTCCATTGACAAAAACAGTGATTTTACCTCACAGAGCTGCTGCTGCCTCCATCTGTCAGTTTGTTCGAGTTATTAAAATAAAGAGTTCAGATTTATTTTGGTTACAAATAAATAACATTTTCCTTTTGATGGAAGTACGAGGAGAGCTGCTCTCCTCTGTTTTAGGGCCTCGTTTTAAAAAACGGTGTCAGAAAAGACAGGAAATGCCGACTTTTTTTCGAAGAAACGACTCATAAAAAGGCAAAGTGAAATATCCAAATAAAGACTTATGATGTGGAGGAATCTGATGGATAAAACAGATCACTTAACGTACGCTGCAGATGTTTTTTTAAATCACAAACAGCCGTTATATCTCTCTCTTCAAAGTCACCAGACTCCATTGAGAAAAACAGTAATTTTACCTCACAGACGACAGGAGCTGCTGCTCTATTGCTGCATCAGTTCGTTACGTTTGTTTGTGTTACTTTGAGACTTTAAAGGTTTAATCTGGATCCAACACAAACTATTTTTCAAACCAAAAATGTATAAAAACTGCGTTCAGGTCTGAAAAGAGTTACCTGTGAATCAAACGGTATTAATTTATGTTCGTTAAATTAATTAATAAACATTTCCCTCCATCGGTCCGAAGTCATAAAGTCCATCAATCACCTTTTCAGAGAATTATTAAGTTACGTCATTTAAGGAGAAATAAATAAATAAAGAGTGGAGATCAATGATTTGGTCGCTGGTTTAACTATTAACAACTAAATCTGATCAGCTGATTCACTTCATAAAAAGGTTAATAAGGTTGAAGCTAAATCGGATTTGATGAACGAAACATTAATGGAAATCTTCACAAAACATGAATTCAGTTTTTCAGATTTAAATATTTCAGTGTTATAAATTACATTTTAATTATTATTCTTATTAATTTTACACACTCGAGTATCAATAGTGAGGAAATGATCGATGGCGTTTACGACCTCAGACAGACGCCTGTGAGTGTTTATGTTTAAACAGACTCATTTTGATCAGCACTTAAAGGAGCAGTGCAACATTTAGGTAAATCCTCTTCCGCTCGTCTGTACCCTGCAGCTAGCGCCTGTTAGCTTAGCTTAGCAGGGAAACTGTTAGCCTGGCTCCATCCAAAGGGACTCTGATGAACATGTCGTGTCGTTTGTCTCACACAGACTCTGACATGGACGTTAGAGTCGGACACCTGAGGAGGACCTGAGCTCTGAGGGAGACACTGATCTGGTCCGTGGAGCGTCTCCGGAGGGAGGCTGCTGATGTGCAGCAACAGCCACCGACGATAAACAGAAGCTTTGTGTGTTTGAAGAGCAGCCGGAGACAAACTGACGTCCTCACAGACTCTGAAGCTGCTTCTGATGGCCAGAGCTAGTTAGCATGGAAGCTAACAGGCTAACAGCTGTTTGCAGACGGCCTGAACAGCAGCTGACTGATGCTAAACACCGAACAGGTCGGAGTCAGCTGGTGTTCAAATAGATTACTGATAGATTATCGATGCTCCACAGCTTCCCTCCATCCACACCAACCAGGAAGTGGACACCACCTTCACTCCACACAACCGGAAAATGCAGCATCTCTGTAACAGAGGATCTTTGCTTCAAGCTAGCATTTCCCTGCTGTTTCAAACCTGTATGCTAAGCTAATCAAAAAAGCCGAACACATGAAGCCTCCCTGAACATCATCATCATCATCATCATCGGCTGGGATAACGTACGAGTCGGGACACGAGGCCTCTTCTCCACCGAGTACAAATAAAAACAGAACAGACATTTATTGTGCCAGAATCTACTGTACATATTCAGAAACATAATGTAGTGTACCATGTCGTCCTTAGATACTGAATTACAGCAGCATGTAGTGAATCATATAAAAAAGGCTAAATGGAATGCTTTGTTCAGTAATACTGATTTGTACCATATAAGGAGGAGGAATGCAGTCCAGTCTTATTAACATCACCGCGGCGCTCTGCAGAGTGAGTCAGCATCAGAGGTATTACATCACCGTAGGAAGAAACTGCTATATGGCAAGTACCTAGGTTCATACGTGGCGGTCCGCCTCGACAGGCGACCACGCAGGAAGTCATTAACTCGTGTAAGACTGGTTCAGGTGGAGTCTGCCACTGCGTCTCCGTGTGGGAATAAAGAGGAGCTCCGTCCGAGCGTCCCGTTAGCAGACACCACGAGGGGTTAACAGGAAGTCCAAGGTGCGTGTCACACAGTGCTTTTGGTGGGCAGCTCCGTGCTGTTGTGTCGCGTCTTGCGTGACGTGCCGTCGTCCCGCGGCCGGGCCTTCTGCAGGTTGGACATGGCGGCGGTGCGCTCGATGTCGATGAGGGCGTACAGCTCGGTGCGGCGGGTGGGGGTGGTGGGGGGCAGCGGGGAGGTGGGGGTGCGGGGCGTGTGGGGGTTGCTGCCGTCCGACGCGCCCTTGTTCCCGGCGCTGTTGTCCATCTCCACCTCGATGTAGTTGAGGGTTTTGGGCGGCTCCTGGTGACCCGGCAGAGGCGGCCGGCGGAAGTCGAAGTTGAAGATGGTGGGTCCGTCGGTGCGGCGGCGGGCCGTGTCGGGCCGGTGGGCGCTGAGCGGCGCCGTCACGTTCTCGGTGTTGACGTAGTTGTGTGAGGACTCGAGGGCGGCGGACAGAGGGTGGGAGTAGGAGTGGTGCAGCAGGCCGTGGTGGGGGTGGTGGTTGTAGCCGTTGAGCGACGGCGTCTTCAGGCCGCTGCAGCCGTTCTCCTCCTCCTCCGAGCTCGGCTTCCTCGCCTCCCACACCGGCGGCAGCGCCGGCAGGTTCTCGTAGTCCAGCAGGGCGGTGCGCCGCTGGGCCGAGTTGTTGACATTCTGCAGGTCGGGCGTGAGGGGGGGCGGGCGGTGGCGGCGGGGAGCTGTGGATGGATTGGACGTGGAGGAGGACGAGCCGTTGGAGAGCGGGGGGGCCGGCTCGGCCTCGGCGGGGGCCTCGGTGTGGCCGTTAGTCTCTCGGGGCTCCTCCCCCTTGTTGGCCTCCTGCTGCCTCTTCTCCTTCTCCATCAGCTGCCTCTGAACGGGGGTGGGGCCCAGCACGAAGCGCACGACCTGATGCTCCAGCAGCACCTGGGGCTCCGGCTGGGCGGGCGGGGCCGGGGGCTCGGCGCGGGCCCTCGGCGGGGGCGGCGGGGTGGGAGGGCACTGGGACTGGGGAGAGGTGGGACTCTCCAGAGGGGTGGTGACGGTGAGCGGGCTGGGCTGGTCCTCCAGGAGCCCCGTGGTGTTCACGTAGGTGTGAACCTGCACGGACGAGACCAACGCTTGATTACATCATCATGACATCATGTCCGACACAGGACCTTAAACTGAAACATTACTGAACTGTTCAACTTTTAATTATTTATTTTCTGTGTGTTTATGTGATTTATCAGCTCAGTGGACATTTTCCTGATGAGTTTCTGCTCTCAGTCTCTAGTTTACAGTCTTCCTCAGTTCATTTAGTGAGTTAGGGTCCATTTAGAGGAAGATACACCAGTATTTTACCGACTGTAAAGCAAAACTTGAGGCTTCAAAACATAAACCAACAGATGATTTTCATCTAAATCTATGTGTTTTATTTTGAAAAGCTGGGTTTTTTTCCCCAGATATTAATTTCCTGTCTGTTGGCAGCTTTTATTCTCAAGGTTTTGAGCCACTGGAGTCAACCGGTTGTGTTAATATCGGAGGGGGGGGGGTGTCATCTCTTACCGCGTCCTCGGCCACCAGCAGAGGGTGCGTGGACTCTTCGCCCACAGACGGCAGACGGGTGCTCGCCACAGACGGGTGACGGGTGGAGGGGTGAGACGGAGCCTCACCCACAGACGGGATCCTGGTCACACCGTTAGGCACCGTGGGCACCGAGTAACCCAGAGCTGCTGACACACACACACACACACACACACACACACACACACACACACACACACACACACACACACACACACACACACACACACACACACACACACACACACACACACACACACACACACACACACACACACACACACACACACACACACACACACACACACACAGAGATACATGCACTTTAACGGCTGTGATGCAGATTTTAGGACGTAATAAACAGATAACCCTTTACAACACTAGTCACACAATAACACCAACTAACTAACCAACCGGTAAAAGCAGCAGTAGATGAGCAACTGATTATTCTAATTATTATCTACAGAGACAAACCTGCAAATTCTTTTTGTGTAATCAGCTGTTAAATCGCTCTCTTAAAAGCCACCAAACTCCATTGACAAAAACAGTAATTTTACCTCTCAGAACACAGGATTTTCTGGTCTACTGCTTCTACTGGTTAGTTAGTTTGTGTTACTGTGTGTTACATAAATATTGTGTTGGACCTGAATGAACCCTTTAAAACATCAAAGTCACACAAACAAGCGAACTGATGGAGGCAGCGGACGACCAGCGAGTTCAGCATCCAGGGAGGTAAAACTACTGTTTTTTTAAATGGAGTCTGGTGGAGTGATAGAACGACTGTTTGTAGTTAAACGAAGAGGATCCTAACAGGTCTAACTATGTAGAGAGAGTGTGTGTGTGTGTGTGTGTGTGTGTGTGTGTGTTACCTGCTGGAGTGTGTGCTGCCTGGTGGTTAGGCTCCAGCACCGCCTCCTCCACCACACTGATGCTGTGGCTGTGCATCACCTCCTGCAGCATGTTGAAGATCTCTTCGGCTCGAGAACATTTGAAGGCAAAAATACCTGAAAATGCAAAAACAACACAGAACTAAAACCTTCAGAACTCCTCACAGGGCCGAAAAAACACGTTTCAGGTGATTCGTGGTCACAGCAGGATGAACCGTTCAAACCCCGGCAGCAAACACAGCTCAGAACGAACCACCGGCTTTATCAAAACACTAAATGAAGAAATATCAGGTGTGTTCTGTACCTTGTCCCGTCTGGCAGCGCCGGCCGCTCTCAAACGAGAACAGGTTGGAGTCGTAGCCATAGCGACGTAGGCACAAGTAAGGCCACCTGACGTCGTCACGGCGATGGGTGTGGAGGACGAGCTCGGCATCGGTCAGCTCCATCACACCTGAGCCCAACTCGTTCCCATCGTCGTCCACGTTTATCACCTGGACAGGGACACAAGACACACACACACCGTCAGAGGCAGGTACACAACACACACACACACACACAGTCAGAGGCAGGTACACAACACACACACAGTCAGAGGCAGGTACACAACACACACACACACCCACACACACACAGTCAGAGGCAGGTACACACACACACACCGTCAGAGGCAGGTACACAACACACACACACACACCATCAGAGGCAGGTACACAACACACACACACACACACACACACCGTCAGAGGCAGGTACACAACACACACACACACACACCGTCAGAGGCAGGTACACAACACACACACACACACACCATCAGAGGCAGGTACACAACACACACACACACACACCATCAGAGGCAGGTACACAACACACACACACACACACCGTCAGAGGCAGGTACACAACACACACACACACACACCGTCAGAGGCAGGTACACAACACACACACACACCGTCAGAGGCAGGTACACAACACACACACACACCGTCAGAGGCAGGTACACAACACACACACACACACACCCTGTCAGAGGCAGGTACACAACACACACACACACCGTCAGAGGCAGGTACACACACACACTGTCAGAGGCAGGTACACACACACACACACACACACACACTGTCAGAGGCAGGTACACACACACACACACACACCGTCAGAGGCAGGTACACACACACACACACACACACACTGTCAGAGGCAGGTACACAACACACACACACACACCGTCAGAGGCAGGTACACACACACACACACCGTCAGAGGCAGGTACACACACACACACACACACACTGCGGCTGCACTTTTTCCCGCCAATTTCAGCCGAAACTCTGAATCCAGATCAGGGCAAATCTGCAACTTTGGTTACCATGGTGATCAGGTAGAGAGAGACACCTTGGTGACACTGAAAGCTCAACGTACTTCACTAACTCACAATTATCACTTCACATTCAGCCCTCACACACACACACACACACACACTCGTCCCTGATGGACCTTTACAAACACTAAAAACGGTCTCCTCTGGACGTTCTGATGAGGAGCCACTAAAGGGCACCTTACTGTTGTTATAATACTGTTCCTGTGATTTCTCCAGGCACTGATACTGTGTTTTATCTCGGTTATGCACTGAGTCATGAGGCTTGTGTGTGTTTGAGGCCATGTTTGTTTTCCCCAGTGATAACAGGAAACACCCTGATTATGTTTGAACTCACATATCGCCAAGTAGCAGAAGAAGTATTTGGACAATAACCAGTTATTATGATGTGGAAGATGTTTCTACATCACTGTTGTTCTGGATCAACATGTTCTCTGTCTCTCTTTAGTCTCATCTGATGAACAACCGGTCTGATTCCTGGATTTTCTCCATGTGGCCCAATCTGAAGCCTTTTCTCACTAATTCTGCTTTAGTGACTTCTGGAACCTTCTAGCTGAGGTTGGACACATTTTAGAGACATGAAGAAGAAGAAGGTCCTCCAAGAACAGCAGCGAGGACGCAGACGCAGCGTTTAGAGAGCAGAGGGTTAAGGATTTAAAGTAGTGTGTGTAGATTAAGTAGGAAGGATCATGTGGATAAACAAATGTTGGTCAGCTGCGTTCTCTCTAATGTCCAGCAGGGGGCGACTCCACTGGCTCCGAAAAGAAGTCTGACTGGATGGAAGTCAATGAGAAAATGACTATTACGTCTATTAGCTCATAGCTTCTATTAGCTCATAGCTTCTATTAGCCCATAGCTTCTATTAGCTCATAGCTTCTATTAGCCCATAGCTTCTATTAGCCCATAGCTTCTATTAGCCCATAGCTTCTATTAGCTCATAGCTTCTATTAGCCCATAGCTTCTATTAGCTCATAGCTTCTATTAGCCCATAGCTTCTATTAGCTCATAGCTTCTATTAGCTCAGTAAACATTTTCCTAATTTAGTTTATTTACAAGCGTCACTTCTGGCTCCAAAAATCCAAGATGGCAACACCCGAGGCTTCAAAACGGCTGGTCAACAAACCAACGGCTGACGTCCACTTCTTAAATACAGTCTATGCCAGGGGCGTAACATGAGGGAGGTCAATGGCCCCTTTTCCCAACTTCAAGCACTCTTAAATCAGACTGAACTCGACTCCTGTAAAGTTTCCCGACTGCTGAAACAAGTGGTTGATTAACTGACCTACAGATGAAATAACTGCAGACAAATTCAGTCGTTTCAGCCTCTTTTTAAGCATTAAAAGTATTAAAAATGTCAAATGTTCTCTAAGACTTTGCTTTCTAACCGCTGTAAACTGAATCTCTGTGGCTTTTGGACAGCTAATCAGATAAAACAAGTCAACTTAAAGACATTTCATTGTCTAAATCGTTGGCAAAAAGTCAGCGGCAGCTCGACTTCCCAGCATGCTCTTTCACGACCGTAAAAAAACCTGTTTTACATTTCTGAGGCAGCATAACAACGTCTAATTGCTTTTAATCCTGCGTGGGACGTGACTCAATTAAAACTCTTGTTTCTCTTTCAGACAAACAAGTCCGGCTCCACCCTGAAACAAACTGCAGACCAATCGAATATTAAACTCCAGGAAGGCGGCGCTGACATGAAACTGTGACCACAGAGAGAAGCATCGACCGAACCAGAGGGGGAACAGAGGAGAGACTCCTGTTGGGGGGAAAACACTTGTGGAGCCGGAGAAGCGAGCAGCGACTGTGAGCGCTCACAACCACAGTCATTAGTGAATAATCCAGGGTGTGGGCTGGCAGACTCTGGCTGACTCCAAGGTCGCTGTCGAGGCAGGCCGGGGCAGGAACTCACCTTGAATTTGCTTTGATGATTATCTGGAATTGACTCTTTCTCTGGACAGCTTAAACAGCTACCCATGGCTTCTTCAGAGCACCATCTGATGTCTGGGGGAAACAAGACAAACACACACACACACACACACATATGAGCGTGTCGAGTGGGAGACTAAAACACACCGATATTAAAAAGCATCACCCTCTGCGTGCGAAGGCTTCCTCACCTAAATCCTGCCTCCAGTAGCCCTGGTTCCATCCTCAGAGCCTGAGGGACTCTCATGCTTAAGTGGATCTGGAAACATGAACAGCAGCTCTGCACAGACACAAAAACATCAAACATCAGAGCCGACGACGACACCACGGCTCGGGTTTATGCACACAGGGATTTATCTCATTACTGTTATCAACGCTAGCGGCAGCCGGCTTTTGAATGAATGTGTGATGATTTATTAACGTACATATTAGACGTACAAAACAAGAACACAGTTGCATAAACTATTTGATTTTTTTATAATTATATTATAAGTAAGACCGTCTAATATCTGCATTTGTGGATCACATGACACGTTTTGAGAATATTTAACTTTCTTTTTCATGTGCGGAGTAGAGCAGCATCCCCCCCCCCTGTATTATATTGATTATTTATGTTCCCGAGCAGATTATAGCTAGCATTATTTTGTGTAGCGGTAAACTGTGGATTTGTAGGAGTCTGTGGATGTGATTGGTTGTTCTCCAGGTATTAGTCGGACCCACAGCTATCCACTCCCTTGCTATGCAGCAGGTCTTGTTTCAGGGCAAACCCTCAGCTAATGTGTATTAAAAACTAAATATATAAATAGAATTCATATTTTTTTTGGGTGATTCGCTCTGAAAATAAAATGCTTTGCTCGTGCATTCTCCCTGAAAACAGCTTGGGGTCTGACTAACACCTGGAAAACCATCCACATGCTCCTATCCACACATGCACAGATGCAGATTCAACAGTTCGAAGCCAATTTTAGATTTGAGGTTTAAGCCTTAATGTGACTAATGCACGAGACACAAGTTGACTCCTATTGGAATCAATAATGAGACAAATCACCCACCGTACAGGTACGACACCAGGTGAACACACACACACACACACACACACACACACACACAGCTACAGCGTGAGTACGTTCTCCACTTCCTGTTCTACTCAAAGACAAACTTTAGCGACTTCAAAGCTGCAGAATCCAAAATTACTTCATTATATATTTTTGTTGAAATAACTGATTATGACCATTACATCTGAGTAATTTAATTACTTAATCAATTGAAAAGTTCCTTTAAAAATGTTTGTCTTTGAGCGCTCACCCCAGACCGGACCCACTTTGATGTAAACGACCAATCAGGATTAGCTAGCACGTCACTAGCCAATCATAGCGACCCTGTACTCTTAAAAAGCCCTCCGTGGCTAGCCTGTAGTTAGCCTAGCGGGGCTAACAGCAGGCTAGCCACAGAAACATAGGCTGTAGTTATACGCAGCTGTAGGCAAAAGAGGTATTTTATCACAAGCTCTTGACACAATGTCTGTGTTAGCCTTGCTAGGCTAACAGCAGGCTAGCCTCGCTAGGCTAACAACAGGCTAGCCACAAGAGACCTTGTTTGTACAGAGAAACTGTGATTGGACAGTTATATGCTAGCTAATCCTGATTGGCTGTTTGATCCAGTGAAATAAACAATAAATAAATACAAAGCGGAGCACTAAATCACCCTTCAGTTATTAATTTTGATCATTGCATGTCACTAACAATATTTAATTCAACCAAAGTACTCATGAAATAAAATTACCTGCTGGAGCTTTGAGGTACTTTACAGTTTTTGTACTTCTTTCTGGTACTTTAAGGTACATCATGGGTTAACTTATCTTTTATATTTGAGGTACTTTCATTTGTTCTTTAGTATTCTATGGTTTGTTTTACTATCATTAAAGCTGCAACTAACATTTCTGTTTGATACAGATTCATTAGAATATTAGAAAACAGTAAGAAGAGTCTGTTAAAATGTCCTTCAGCCTGAAGTGAATTTATTTAATCTCTTGTTTTGTCCAACTAATTAATTATTAAGTGATTGAGGACAAATTCTACCCTTATTTTCCAAAAATATTACTTTAAAGAGCTTCGGCAGTCGGAGTTAAACACATCAGGTGGTTTGTTTGCTGAATATCAAACTGTGGAAACACAAAAAACTGTAATTTGATTTTATTTGTCTAATTTAAACAACCGCAGCTTCATATTAGTTTGAGCTGAACATCAGAAAATATCTTGTCCTCATGCTGGACATTATTTTCATTATCAATCAATCTACTCATTAGTTTCCTAGTTAATCCTTTGGGTGTATAAAATATCAGAAAACCCCAAATTATTGAGTGAATAAAGACAGAAAACAGAGAAAAATCAGAAAAAATAAACTACAACCGGTGAAATATTTGCATTTTTCTCACCGTTTTTCTTGATAAACACCTAAAATAATTCCTCGATAATCCAAATAGCAGAAAGTATTTTTCTGTCCGCTGATTAAATCGATTATTTGACTCATTGCTCAGCTGTTATAACTTCCAAAGTGACTTCTGTTCAGCTTAAAACTTTCCGTCTCTGCAGCTCAGCAGGGAAACACCGTCAGTGGGAAACACAAAAAGAAAAAGACTTCTGTACTCAGGAGCCTGGAAATTTGATAAATAAATTTAATTTGTCCAATTTAACCTGCTGGATCTTCTCATCAGCTTGAAATGAAAACAAGAAAATATCTGTGTGCAGAAAAAGGAGGGTTGCTACTAACTTCTTACTGTTGTTATGGATTCATCTACCAATTATTCTTATTATTTCTCATATTATTATTATTATTATTATGATAAAAACAGGGGATGGAGGCACAATTAATGTCATACATTGTTTAAAAGTGCTGTATTCTCGCCTGATTTTAAATATGAAAACTATAAAACCCACATTTGAATCAATAAGTATGTCTGAGTGTAAATAAGGAGTTAAAATAATACAATAACAACACAAAGTTGGGTTTTGGTGACTGTGTCTGTGTTGTTATTGCTACGGGGCTGCAACTTCCCAGACATTCTTTGTCATCATTGATTAACCTTCCAGCTATTTTCTCGATTAACAGTTTGATCAATAAAGTCAACAAAGTGTGAAAGACGGCCGAGAGATTCAGTTTGTAATGACGGAAGAGGAGAAAACAGAATTTGAGAAGCTGCAACTTCTGAATTTTAGCATTAAAAATTTGATTTGCTAATGTTCTGTACATGTAATGTTCTGTGGGCTAATTGATTAATGGATTAATCGCTGCATCGATATATTAAAAACTGCATTAATACAGGATTTAACAGGAAGTATGACAGTGACCAGAAACACACACGATTTCACAGCCTGAAAAACTATAAAAAATAATAATTAACTGTCGCTGACGGGTTCACAGGGCGTCAAATTTATATCTATTATCTATATATTTATTTCATCCAAGTCCAAAACCCCAAAATATCTAAATCACTGTTATGGAGGACGACGAAAACCACAAATCTTCACATCAGAGATGCGACAACCATCAAATATTCTGCATTTTTATTATGCGAATATTCAACTGTATCAATAAGTTGATCTGCAGGAAAATAAACAGTCAACTATTCTGATAATCAGTTATCAATTCTAATCACCAATCAAGTAAAAATGTCAAATATTCACCGTTTCCAGCTTCTCGTGTTTCTGTTTGCCAGTAAAGACGATAAATCTGATCAATGCTTCACAGACCAGATGATCAATTCATTAAGAGATAAAATATCTGACAGATCAGCCGATAATGAAAATGACTGTGTTGCAGCTTGAGTGCAGAAAATTTAATTTGACGACTTTATTGCACAGAAGTTTTTTCTTACCAAGTAACCTGTTATTGATTATATATTGGACACAATTAGTTACTAAGTTATTGATGAGGAGATCATGTCAAAGATTAACTGGTGTCTAACATGTTCGGTTTCTCTCTCTGGACCGTCACCGTGAACAGAGACACTAATGGACATTTATCAGTTTAATCTGATTTACTGCAGGACTGCAAATCACTGTTGATCATTTTACCAATTAATCGATCAGCTGTTCGGCCCATAAAATGTCCTCAAATGTCCCAAAGAGATGTTGAGTTTACCGTCATGCAGGTGTGAAGAAACCAAAACAAGTTAATGTTTTTTTACTTTAAAAAAATAGTTGGTTATTATTTTCATAGGTGATAAATAACCGATTAACTTGTGCAGACCTGATTGATCGAGAAAATAATCTGATTATTCAATAGTGAGATTAATTGTTGGTCTGTTGTCATTTTAATAATTCAGTCTGACGTCTCTTCAGTCCACAGTTATGTTGTTAAATGTCTTGATTTACTGGACAAACCAGCACTTCAATACTTTCTAATTATTCCCATTATCAATTAACCTGATCATTTTCTCCATTGATTAATTGTTTATTCGTTCGGTCTATAAAATGTGTCTCAGTTTCTCCAAACAAAACAAAACACAGAAAAACAGCAAATCCTGGCGTGTTAAAGCAGCTGAAAACAGACATTTGTTGTTATTTTCTCTTTATCAACTAAACAATTGATCATCTAATTGTTTCAGCTCTACTTTAAACATTCAATCAGTGAGAATTTAAGTCAGTTTCCAATAAAAAAAACCCACCATTTGTCAGTTACAGCTTGTAAAAACATGTCTAAACTTAATTTCTGTGAGCTCTGCTGCCTTCACAGCATTTGTGCTTTTTTTCCCTCAACATCTGATGGACTAAATGTGCAGCAGAGACATAAATAAAACACAATTACTCAATAATGGAGCCTTTTAAACGTGCGCTTATCAAGTTTAAACGAGTCTGAGTGGGACACAATGGGCCACAGTGTCTGAATCCAGCTGAGCTAATTTTCACTATCACTTTCCTCCATACAAACTCCCAGTGCTCCCAGTTTAACCATGTATGGGTGTTTACCAGGGGAGCAGCTCCGACTCCCAACAAAACACACAAATCAAACACACCAGGAGCAGCTGCTGGTTTGGTGATCACCAGCTTTTACCTCCGCCAGGCTGCCGAGCTAAAGTTGCACAAGTTTGCACACAAGTTGAACTTTAGCAGCAGCAGCTAGCAGCCCGGACAAAGTTTAGGGTTTGGGGTAATTAGCCAGGGGTTAGCTTCGCTTCTCCCAGTGTGGTTTGATGAGGGAGTGTAATGGCAGCTAGTTAGCACAAAGCTAAGCTGACCTCTCTGCTGGTTGAATAAGCTAACACAGATTTCAGCTACCTAATTAGCTCCGATGCTACAGTTAGCGTTAACACACCAACGCATTCCGCTCGCTAGCTTTCCGCTAAATGTCACCAAACCGGCCGTTTTCAGGCCGCCATACTTACTCAGTGTGTTGGATTACCGCGGACAAACTTTCCGGGACATCCACTCGGATGTGAAGCGGCTCCGATTTGCCCCCCAAAAAACGACGGGCTGGCCGGGACACCAAACGAGCCAGCTAGCGTTAGCCCGCTGCTACACCAGCAGAGCCTCCATCTTTCCTCTGCGCTGCTAGAGCGCCAAAAAAAAAACAATCACAACTTCTTTCAAATGTGTCTAACGCTCGTTTTTGCGCGAGTGAGACAGCGGGAGACGGCTTAAATCCATCGGGAGACCTCCGGGGTTCACTGCGGGGTAAGGGGATCCGTCCAAACGCACTTTTTTCTCGCCGAAAACCAAGTTTGCGGCGGTCGGACCGTCTTTTCTGCCTGCTAGCCTGTTGGGCTAATTCGCTGCAACTTGGCTAAACTTCCGAGAGTTCCAGCAGCCTCCAATGTGGTGAAGCCCCGCCGCTGTGCGCATGCGCGGGCGGTGTGGTTTGGGACAGCCAGAGAGGGGGGGGGGGGGGGGGGGGGGGGTGCTCTCCCAGCAGGATGGGGGGGGGGCACAGTGACAGAAATCACATCAATACATGATTTATCCAAATATATCTGCATCATCTTATGTCCCATACTGAGGGTAACTGATATGTGAATATATTATATCACCCTGGTGTTGTTCTTTGTAATGTTTCTTTGTGTCTGCAGGTTTTTCCTCTGTATATATTATGTTTATTTAGTTTTCTATTTCTTTAACTGTGTGCTTTTGTCTATCCCCTTGAGCTGCTGTAACAGCAAATTTTCCCCACTGAGGGATCAATAAACAATATCTATCTATCTATATAATATGAATCTAATATAATAATAATATATAATAGACAATGTGAATATTTGCAGCCAATTGTTATCTTTATTTATTCATTTGTTCTTTGTTCAAGATTGTTATAATTCTTTTGTTATTGATATATTTATTTATCATATATATACATATATATACACACACACATCTATATTTTAATTTTTAGATTAAGATATAGATCTTTAGATGTATGTATGTATATATATACATATCTATATTTTAATCTTTAGACTTGTCCGGGCGTACCAACGCAATTTCGTTGTGTGCTGTTAACAGTTGTACAATGACAATAAAACCTCTTATGTCTTATCTCTTATAATTTATAGGAAGAGGAAGAATAAACTGTTATTTAGGGGAATAAACCTCACTGCTGTTCTGTACTTTTACTAAAATACTGGATTTTAGTGCAAGTTTAAGGCTCTTGTGGTTTATTTGAGTATTTCTATTTAATGCTGCTCTCTAATTTCACATAAATATTGTGCTTTTTACTCCACACTACATTTATCTACCAGCTTTAATTACTTTGCAGATTCATATTAACAGTACAAAAAATATATTATATTGTTATATCAGTAAGTCTGTTAGTCCCAAGCAGGAAAGTCATGAGTAATCCATCAATTATGCATCATGTTATGTCCCACACAGAGGGTCATTTATAGGAAGAATAAACTGTTTATTTTATGTATATTTATATTTTACTGTATATTTATTCTTTAGGGGAATACATCTCTGTTCTGTGGTGGAAAGTAAGTAAGTTTTAGTACAAATTTAAGGCTCTTGTGGTTTATTTGAGCATTTTTATTTAATGCTGCTCTCTACTTCTACATACACATTGTGCTTTTTACTGCACTATATCAGTAAGTCTGTTAGTCCCAAGCGGGAAATTCATGAGTAACCCATCAAATGTGAATCATCTTATGTCTCATACGGACGGTAATTTATATGAAGACAAACTTTTTGTTTGTACTTTTATTAAAATACTGTATTTTAGTCCAAATTGTAGTTTATTTGAGTATTTCTATTTAATGCTGCTACATAAATATTGTGCTTTTTACTCCACGACATCCTTCTGACATCTTTAATCACTTTGCAGATTCATATTAACAAAATAAAATATAATCAATACATATATCATATTGTTATGTCAGTGCAGTACGTGCGATAGACCTCTAAGCTGCTCTTATTACATGAAATCTGTTTAGAGTTTTTTTTTTTAACATATTATTTTTCATCATTTGCTTTTTTCCATCTATCTATTTTTAATCCAAGTAAGAATTTCACTGTACGGCGAAACTTGTTTTTATCTGTGCAAATGACAATAAAACTATTGAATTAAACCAAACTGAATCAATAAGTCTTTATTAGTCCCGTGTGGGGAATTCACAAGCTATCAATCAGTATATGTAAAGTAATATATGAGCTGTGCATTAATAATTATACTCAAATAATATAAAAACTATTAATAAATGGACACTTGTGCATAATGAGTTTTAGTGTTTAGTGTTTTTATTTACGTAATGCAGGACTTTTACTTCTAACAGAGAACTTTGTGCGGTGGGGTATATAAACTATTTTTACTTCACTTGTCTTTAAGTAAAAGATCTGAGTATCTCTATCTTCCACCACCGCTGCTGCTGCTGCTGCTGCCATGAAACATTCCTTCACAGTGAGTTTTCAGTCGTGTTGGAGCAGGTTTGCATTGATAATGGATGAATAATGAGATATTTCTACATCTTCTGTGGTGTTTAATTAACTGCTCGCACGTACAGCGTGTTCTTACAACATAAAGTACAGTTAAAATACACAATGCTCATTTAAAATAACATCTTACATACATTTATGATTTAAGAAAAAATCACTTTTACCTTTCGCTGGTACAAGAACCTGCCATGGCTGTACAACAGGACAACATTTATGCACTTTTCATGAACATCACAGGCCCTGAAAACATATTTTCTCAAAAGGTTTCAGAGTTATTTCACATGATGAGACGTTTTCTGCTTGTGCTGTTTTTTCATCCACACTGATTCAGGTTTAGATTTAGATTTAAGAACATTTGAATCAAAGTTTTACTGCAGCTGGGTGTTTTTAAATCAGACATAATCATAACAAACACCCACAGAGAGTTTCTAGGTGTTAAACTTAATAAATAAAAGAATGTTTAGCTGTGTTTATTTGCTTAGTGCACATCATCACGTGTGTCCTGTTACAGAGAAATGCTCCATGAACAGATTTTAAGCTTTTGTGTGCCCAGTGAAAACATTATGAGCTGGATGGATTACGACATTAGGACAGACCACATAAAAGACTGTCAGCTGTTAGTCACTACATGAACAGTCTGCAGGTTAACCACACTCAATGGAGTTGTGCAATGTCCGCTGGAGAATTCAATTTTAAAACTTTTTTGTCAACCTCATTTATAGTTTGATGTTACTCAGTAGAATCTCTTTAAACTGCCTCCTTTGACTCAGAGGGAGCCTGCAGACAATACTCAGGGCATATGCAAGAGACGAAGCCTGCAGACAATACTAAGGGCAATAGCATGAAAAGAGGCCTGCAGACAATACTCAGGGAGATAGCTTAAGAGTAAGCCTGCAGACAATACTCAGGGCAATAGTAAAAGAAGAAGCCTGCCAACAATACTCAGGGCAAACAGCCTGAGAAGGAAGCCTGCAGACAATACTAAGGGCAATAGCATGAAAACAGGCCTGCAGATAATACTCAGGGTATAAGCACGAGACGAAGCCTGCAGACAACATTCAGGGCAAACAGCCTGAGAGGAAGCCTGCAGACACTACTCAGGGCTGAAAATGATCTTCTACAGTCTTAACATGTTTTTCAGGTAAAATTAACACATATTATCAGAATCATAGTATTTAGCACAGAGATTTAAACAGAATGTCTATTATTATATATTCATTAAAGGCTTAATTGGATGACTTGTAGTAAAATGTTACTTATGAATATAAACGCACACTTGACATCCAGTTTTTTTAGGTACAGAAAACTCAAACTAATAATCTCTCTAAACTCTAGTAATCGATTCAGCTGTTTGATCAATTTTAGAGGATGTAGTTTGTGTAATCCATCCATTCATTATGAATCACTGCTGCTCAACCTGTTTGCAGATGACATGACGCAGATTTAATGTTCATCATCATCATCATCCTCATCATCATCCTCATCATACAGAAAACTTTAACCCTTCAGCGTCATGCAGAGTTTAGTGAAGCGTGTGATGTAACGTGCAAATATCTTAGCTTATAAAACACAAAGACGACGCATAATTTAAGTAACAGTTAATAGAAATATTGGGTAAAATATGTACAAACACACAGATATGATGGAAGTAAATGTACAGTTCTGTTGATATTCATCTTGTATGTTATATAAATAATCATAAAGCTTTTTTTCTCTAATATCTGAGGTTTAAAATATAAACATTGGTAGAAAAATATAATTGCCATGTTTCCCTGTAGTGCTCAACATATCGCTCAGTAGTCAATACAATCTTTAACGTCTGGTGCACAGCGTATCTGTGGAGGAAGGATCAATAGATGTGATGATCAGTTATTTTCCTTAATGCGTCTGACTGAGCTGCAGGTGTAGCTCGACCTGTCGGTGATCCACTCACCTCGTTGGGAGGTGTAGTTCACATTTTCATAGACGGGACAGAGGAGGTTCTCCTGCTCACAGCGGAGCTTCCTGGCTCTCAACACATCCCGAACACACTGATGGAGGTACGCATACTGGCACTGAGGTGGAGAAAACAGGGAGGATTAACTACGTCACATTAACACAGAGGTGGAGAAAACAGAGTGGATAAACTACGTCACATTAACACAGAGGTGGAGAAAACAGAGTGGATAAACTACGTCACATTAACACAGAGGTGGAGAAAACAGAGTGGATAAACTACGTCACATTAACACTGAGGTGGAGAAAACAGAGAGGATAAACTACGTCACATTAACACTGAGGTGGAGAAAACAGGGAGGATAAACTACGTCACATTAACACTGAGGTGGAGAAAACAGGGAGGATTAACTACGTCACATTAACACTGAGGTGGAGAAAACAGAGAGGATAAACTACGTCACGTTAACACTGAGGTGGAGAAAACAGCAGAGAGACTACATCATAGGTGGAGAAAACACAGAAGAGAAACTACGTCATAGGTGGGGAAAACAGAGGAGAATCTACGTCACTGTACCAGTAAGGTGGAGAAAATACAGAAAGGAGAAGCTACGTCACATGACTCCCTGCTGTCAGCACTGCCCCACCTCAGTCTGCACCATGTGTGATCGGTGGAGCCGCAGGTCAAAGACGGAGCCGTAGATATCCAGCGTGTCCTTGGCGTCCATCTGCTGCAGCACTCGATCCAGAACGATGAAGGTCCCTGTGCGACCCACACCAGCACTGACACACACACACCAGACTCCAGTCAAAAAACACTGGTTTTAACAAGTACAGATAATAATCAGTTATCTCTGAGTTTGTCTCTCTCTCCAGTTTGTGTCTCATATATGTTTTACAGTTTTTCATCAACTTCTTATAATTTTTATTTCTATTATTTTATTTATTTAAGTTTTGTTGTGTTTTTTTAATGATTCAGTGCCGTAAACTAGCAGCTTATTAGCAGTAGAGGTAGTGTTCCTCTGTCGTGTTGTGTACCTGCAGTGGACCACGGTGGGTCCAGATCCAGGACTTCTGTTGACATAGTCCCGGACAGTCCGGACAAACTGGATGAGGGACTGAGTGGTCTCTGGGACGCCGTGATCCGGCCAGACTGTGTAGTGAAACTGACGGACGAGTCGAGTGAAGCTCAGCTGCTCCTCCTGACACACACACACAAACAGGATTAAAACATGAAATGTGATCCTTTGGGACAACTGCACCTGATCACAGTAGGTCCACTAAAAGAGCTTGTTTGATCCACTGACAGGCTCAGAGTGTTATTCTAAGTGTGTGACAGCATCGTGGAAAGGATCCCTACAGAGAGAGACCTGGAATATCCTTTTGGTTTAACCACAAACAGCACACACACCAGACTACATTCACTAAAACACTAATTTTACATTGCAGAATACAGGAGTTGCTGGTCTACCGCTGCCTCAGTCGGGTAGCTTATTTGCGTTATTGTGTGTTACACAAATATTGTGTTGAATCCGAACTAAACCTTTAAAACACCAAAGTCGCACTAAAACACAGACAAACTAACTGATTGAGGCAACAGCAGACAATCAATTCCACTGTTAAATAACTATTTTCGTCAATGGAGTCTGGTCTTTAAATATGTGTTATTAAAGTAAAGAGGTGGACTTTTTTTGTTTGCAAATAAATAAAACCACAGTTTTTAAATTATTAAAATATCTCATATTAAAACAAAAGGATGTGGATCAACGTACGCTGCAGATGTTGAACTCTCGTATGGTCCACTCAGGAAGAACAGACTCCGACAACATCTGGACGATCAGGTCTCCGTAGTACAGAGGATCCTGATCAAAGGGCCAGTAGTGGTCGCACTTCACCTGGACACAGAGGAGGAAGGAGGAGCTGTAACACCTGCACGACTACACCTGGACAGTGCTTAGTTTAAGGTCACAGACGGTGTCGCTCACACTCACCCTGCCTTTCTCCACACACTGAGTGACCATCACGATGTTGTGGACGTTCTGCTCCCAAACCATCTTCCAGAAGTCATCCTTAGTGCCTGGCAGAGGGCCCTGCGTGGCAACGTACTCCCGGCGGAAGTTATTACCCTGAAATCAGAGCGTTAGCGGTGATTTTAAAGCCCCCACAGTCCTGAGGGGTGGAGCCTGAAGCCGGAGTTTTCATCGTTTCTTTTCCCGATAATCTGCTTTTCAAGCCTGATTTGCTGCCCATGTTAGAAATAAACAGGAGCTGATTGATAGCAGTGCTGCTTTGTGCTGTAATAACTTCTTATACTCCTCACAGCCCTCCTTTATAACGACCCGCTCCCCGAAAACCTGGTCAACAAAGAAAGTTGGGATGCCTGTTATGTCTAAATTTTAGGTTTTGTTGACCCAGCTAATACAAAAGAAAAGTATTGATGAAGCTGGATCACTTTTCTATAAGCCGACGTTGAGTTCTGGTTGTGTTTGACTACAGAGATCAGGTTTTATTACAAGGAAACTTGGAGATTTAAGTCTTTGAACAACAAAAAATGCAGATTACTGAAGAAAAAATAAACTTCCTACTGAAGCCAAGAAGCTAAAGGGCCAGAATAAAGGGACATGACACCAACTTTGGTTCCTGGTGTCTCCATGTAAAACATATCAGATGTGGATTTGTCATGTGCATCACATGACGGACTGAGCGCGCTGATGATCTTACCGGGATGTAGCTGGCGTTGATGTAGTCGGAGCACGGATCGTCGTCCACGTAGGACAGCTTCACCCTCGTGGAGTCGTCTGGACACGGAAACCAGAGTCAGCAACATACAAAGAAATACACGGATGGGCAATGTGGCAGGTGAGAGTGTCTTCTTCTTCTTCTTCTTCTTCTCTGCATGTTAACATGTGTGTTCTTTGCACATTATTGTATGTTCTTTACATGTTATTATGTGTTGTCTTCTTCTTTGCATGTTTATGTTCTCTGTGTGTCAACATGTGCTGCTGTTAACATTTGTTCTCTCCTTTTCATGTTAACGTGTGTTCTCTTCTTCTCTGAGTGTTAACGTGTGTTCTCTTCTTCTCTGTGTGTTAACGTGTGTTCTTTGCATGTTAACGTGTATTAACTATAAACTGTACTGCACGTGAACATGCGTGTTCTTCTTCTTCTCCCTCTCTGTATGTGTGTCACTCACAGGGCAGGATGTTGTTGTATCGGTTCTTGCCGCGGTTCTCCGGCAGCAGAGCCGAGTCCAGAGGTTGATTACGACCGACGTCCTTCAGATCCTGACGGGAAGAAAACAGACGTTATTTTCTGTCATTAAACAGTAAATTGGGATTAAACTGGTTGTTTTACTCTAATAAAAACAAAATAATGATTTATTTTACTATGCAGAGGTGTAAGGGATGTTTCTGAGCCCTGAGTAATGTCTGCAGGCTGCAAAGTATTAAGAATATGACTTTGTATTTTATTAATCTGTCTGTTATTGTCTGTCTGTCTGTCTGTCTGTCTGCCTGCCTGTCTGTCTGCCTGTCTGTCCACACGAGCTGTGTTTTACCACACGGTGAGGACGACCTGCTGACTGACCTCGTACTCCGCTGACAGCAGGTAGTTGGAGTCGGCCTGCAGCTTGTTGTAGTGACACTCAAAGTTCGGGACCTTGATGGGACTGAAGGACACAAACAGACAAACAGCTGAAAGCTACGGAGGCCTGGAGGAGCCATACAGAGAGAAAAATATATATCAGGGAACCTTTGGCTGCGTGAGTGGTCGAAATACTTCTGCAGGCACACGAGGGACGATTAGTTCCCACCTTTTGATTAATTTGTTCCCACCTTTTGGTTAATTTGTTCCCATGTTTTGATCAATTTGTTCCCATGTTTTGATTAATTTGTTCCCATGTTTCGATTAATTTGTTCCCATGTTTTGATTAATTTGTTCCCATGTTTCAATTAATTTGTTCCCATGTTTTGATTAATTTGTTCCCACCGTGTGATAAATTTGTTCCCACCTTTTGATTAATTTGTTCACGTGGTTTGATAAATTTGTTCCCACTTTTTGATCAATTTGTTCCCACCTAGTGATAAATTTGTTCCCATGTTTTGATTAATTTGTTCCCACCTAGTGATAAATTTGTTCCCATGTTTTGATTAATTTGTTCCCACCTTTTGATCAATTTGTTCCCATATTTTGATAAATTTGTTCCCATGTTTTGATAAATTTGTTCCTATGTTTTGATTAATTTGTTCCCATTTTTTGATCAATTTGTTCCCATGTTTCTATCAATTTGTTCCTATGTTTTGATTAATTTGTTCCCACATTTGGATAAATTAGTTCCCGTGTTTTGATTAATTTTTTTCCATGTTTTCATTTATTTGTTCCCACTTTTTGATTCATTTGTTCCCAAATGTGGCCTCTAAATATTATTTTTCTCTCTTTGGCCACTTAAAGAAATGAAACTGAAGTGACGTTCAGATTTCTCACCTGGAGATCCGACGGTTGCTGAAGGGAACAAAAGGAGGGACGAGAGTTAAACGTCAGTACGGAACAAATATTTATATATTATTAGTGTTAGCTGTCATAGCAGAAGAAGTCTTATCAATTAAACTTTATCTATACCAGTACATAACAGTAGTGCTGTAGTATCAGCAGTATTTTCTCACCCTCTGCCCCCCAGGGGACCTCCTGCTGTCGCTCTCTCTCTCCTCACGCTCATCCTGACTGTCGCCGTCTCCTCCACACTGAAACACACAGTGGAGTTGATACCTGTCGTTAATCCAGGTGAGGATGCAGGTGGAAAAATCAGATCAGGACACAGTGAGGAGGTGTTTTATGTGTGTCAGTGTCCAGCAGGGGGCAGCACAGCACAGAGCCTTTACTGCTCTCATGGGTTATTTCATCATTTATGCTGTGAGCACTAAACATACCTGGTGTGTTTGCAGAGAGCGATATAATGGATCTGAAATTAGACGTATTCTTCAAAGCCACCAGACTCCATAGACAAAAACAGCAATTTTACCCTCCAGAACACTGCAGCTGCTGTTGTATTGTTGACTTGATTGCTTGTGTCATTGTGTGACTTGGGTGCTTTAAAGGGTTAGATCAGATCAACACAATATTTGTGTAACACAGAATAACACAAATAAATTAACCAATGGAGGCAGCAGCAGACCAGCAGCTCCTGTGTCCTGTTCTCTAAAATCCCTGTTTTAGTGAATGTAGTCTGGTGTGTGTGCAGAGAGCGATATAACGGCTGTTTGTGGTTAAACCAAAAGGATCTTCCAGGTCTCTCTCTGTAGGGATCCTTTCCATGATGCTGTCACACACTTAGAATAACACTCTGAGCCTGTCAGTGGCTAAAACAAGCACTTTTAGTGGACGAACTTTGACCCCAGAGGATCATGTTGCAGCCATTGCAGTCCGTTTCATTCAGAATACATAAAGATAAGACCTAAGTTTAAAAATACAAGAGTTCTCCTTTAAGTTCAGGCTTCAGTTTTTTAGATACTCACACTTTGCGAGCCTTTTGTCTGCAGATGAGGAGCGCAGTGACTCCCACCATCATGACGATGAGGAACATACCGGCGCTGATGCCTTCAATGACGCCGCTCAGAGGCTCTGCAGGAGGAGAAACTACACGTTAGGTCATTGACATCTCTTTAAACTGCCCTCAGACTAGACTCCTACATTTCCCATAAAGCTGTACAACCTGATATTTTCTATGACCACCAGACTCCATTCACAAAAACAGTCATTTTATCTTGCAGCACAAAGAGGTTGCTGGTCTACCGCTGCCTCAACCAGCTAGTTTGTTTGTGTTATTGTGCAATTTCTGTGTTTTAATTGGTTAGTTTGGATCCATGCTAATGGGTTAGCTCACGGATTGAGGCAGCAGTAGCACAACAAACTCTCGTTTTCAGCAGGGTAAAATTACTATTTTTGTCAAAGGAGTCTGGTGGCTATGAAGTGAGCGAAGAGAAAATGAAAAAGAAAAGGGCTGTCTGACGGCAGCAGTGATAATCTGAACTATCCCTTTAAGTTTTCCTCATTTTCTTTATATTTGCTGATGTTAAACCTTCATTCTTTCTCCACTTTTCTTTCTCCTACTAACTTCTAACGTGTTATTTTGGGATGCGGATGTTTTCCCCTCACCGGCCTCGGTGACCACGGGCAGCGACAGGTATGTGTCGGTGAACAGAGGAGAGGTGGAGGCGAAGAGGTCGTTTTTCTCTTCATCAAACAGTTGAGTGAAAGCTCGAACGCTGAGCCTGCAGACACAAACACAACGTGACTTATAATATTACTGAATTTATATTTGATAAACAAGCAAACAGTTAAAGTTAAAGTTAGAAATTCTGGTCCTCTCTGTTTAACCTTTCTGGTAATTTCAATCCTGGACATATTTTTAGACATATTTTGGTTTTGAAATGACTATTAGGAACAAAATGTTTTGCAAATATGGTATTGGACCTGCATTAGATGGACGTGATAGACAGATACATGATAGACCTGTAAGATCCTTTTTGTTGCTTCATACACACATGCACACCAGACTCCATTGACAAAAACGGCTATTTTACCTTCCAGAGCACTGCAGTTGCTGTTGTATTGCTGACTTGATTGTTTGTGTTAGTGTTTGACTTTAGTGTTTTAAAGGGTTAATTCAGATCCAACACAATATTTGTGAAACACACAATAACACAAATAAATTAACCAATGGAGGCAGCGGTAGATCCACCACTCCTGGTGTTCTGGGAGATAAAATCACTGTTTTTGTCAATGGAGTCTGGTGTGTTTGCAGAGAGCATTATAACTGTTTTTTGTGGTTAAACCAAAAGGATCTTTTCACTTGTTTCGTACCTATAGGCAGTTTTGGGTTTCAGCGGTCCGTCACAGAACTGGCTCAGGTCCCTGCCGCTGGTCTCTGGATCCACGTCTGAGTCTCTGCCGTCACAGGAGCCCCCCAGCGAGTCCGTCCCCGTCCCCACACTCATCTCAAAGCTGTGGGAGCTGCTGTCGGGGCCCTCGGCGCAGTGACTGGGGAAGTAGCTGGTCTGGTAGGATTTAATGGAGCTGTTGGATTTATAGTCCAGATAGGAGGGCAGAGGGTGGTGCTGCTCCGGCTGCACGTCATCAAAACCTTTAAGGATCAATAAAGAAACAGGAGGAAAATGTGATTGTAAGAATAAACTGGGGATGAACACGATTTATGGCTGCTGTGTGACTTTGGTGGTATCTTTAAACATGTGCCCTATTTTATTTTATTTTCTTTAACATATTTTGGTCTCTAAATGACTGCAGAAAGTTTTGGAGTTGGTCCAGTAGATCACCTTTGCAGCCACTGTAATCAGACTATAATGACAGCATTATGGAAAGGATCCCTACAGAGAGAGACCTGGAAGATCCTTTTGGTTTAACCACAAACAGCACACACACCAGACTACATTCACAAAAACAGGAATTTTACCTTCCAGAACACTGCAGTTGCTGTTCTGCCGCTGCCTTGATCAGTTAGTTTGTTTGTGTTATTATGCATTTCACAAATATTGTGTTGGATCTAAACCACCCCTTTAAAACACCAAAGTCATGCAATAACACAAATAATCAAGGCAGCGGCAGAACAGCAACTGCAGTGTTCTGGAAGGTAAAATTCCAGTTTTTGTGAATGGAGTCTGGTGTGTGTGCAACCAAAAGGATCTTCCAGGTCTCTCTCTGTAGGGATCCTTTCCATAATGCTGTCACACACTTAGAATAACACTCTGAGCCTGTCAGTGGATCAAACAAGCACTTTCAGTGGACCTGTTGTGATCAGGTGCAGCGGAGGTGATCTACTGGACCACCTCCATAACCTTTTAATTACACACACAGCGCGTTATTACAGGTAAACAGATTTGTGGAGTGGGTGCATGTTTGCAGGAGTCATCGTTACCTTCAGACTCCGTCACCACCACCGTGAAGAACTTTACGGCTCCGTTGACGTCGCTGAACCAGCTGCAGTTAAACCTGAAGAAGATGGAGGACTTGGTGACCACGGCGGCCCTGTCACTGACCCGTGTGCTGAGGGGGGGCACCGGAGGACCTGGGGGAGGCATGTCAGAAAAGAGACGGGAGTAAACTGACAATAGTTATTATTTTATTTAATTAATCCAACCAACAGCATCTAACGTCGTCCCTTACGGTCGATCATGGTGACCACGCTGTCCAGAGCCTCCTCGCTGGTCGTCCGGTCCGAGATGACCTTCACGGAGACGGTGTAGCGCTTGTGGGGCTCCAGCTGGGTGATGAGGTAGCCCGTGGAGTCTCGGCCGGTGCGTCGGGAGTAGACCAGGACCCCGGAGTCCTGGTGGAGGCACTCGATGGTGTAGGAGTCGTAGTCCGCCTCCGGGGGCCCCCAGGAGCAGGAGATGGAGGTGGAGCTCTGAGGGCGACAGTGGAGGCTGTGGACTCGCTCCGGCTCTACGGCAAGAAACACGTAAGTCAGAATTAAATATTAAAGCAAACATACTGAAGTAACTGAAGCATCTTTTAACAGCAGTGCTGCCACCTACTGGTTCGGATGCTGTAGTGGATGGCCGTGCTGTAGGTCGGCGAGGCTCCGGCCCCCGTGGCCCCGCTGACGGTGCGGAGGCCGAAGGTGTAGAGTCGTCCGGGGAACATCCCTCTCAGGATGCGGCTGCCGGAGGTGCGGCTGTGGTACGGGTTGATGACGGACAGCCGGTCCCGGGGAGTCCACTGCAGGTCGAAGTCGTCGTAGTCGGAGCCGACGGGGCCGCTCCAGGTGATCTCCAGGGAGGTGTTGGTGACCCCGCCGAACAGGAAGGAGGTCGGAGGTCTGGGAGCTGAGGAGGAAATAGTTTTTGTTGTTTGTTAGCGATGATGGATACCAGGTGGATGGAAGTGTCTGACTTTAACCTCAAACAGTCTCTCTTCAAACACACCAGACTCCATTGACAAAAACAGCCATTTTACCTTGTAAAACACAGGAGACGCTGGTCTATTGTTGCGTTGATTATTTGTGTCATTGCGTGACTTTGGTGTTTTAAAGGTTTAGTTCGGATCCAACACAATATTTGTGTGACGCACAATAACACAAACAAACTAACCGATCAAGGCAGCAGCAGAGCAGCAGCTCCTGTGTTCTGGGAGGTAAAATTCCTGTTTTAGTGAATGTAGTCTGGTGTGTGTGCAGAGAGCGATATATATAGCTGTTTGTGGTTAAACCAAAAGGATCTTCCAGGATCTTCCAGGATCTTCCAGGACCACCACTACCTGTGCCTCACCTGTCCTGCCCAGTGTGCTGGCTCTGTTGCTCAGCTCTCCGCTCAGGCTCAGCACCTCGGCTCGGTACAGTCGACCCGGAACCAGGTCTGGGAAGACGAACTCGGTGACCTCCGACCCCAGCGGCCGCTCGGCCTGCTGGGAGCCGTTGGGGTTGTAGAGAGTCAGCAGGTATCCGCTCAGGTCGCCGCCGCCGCGACCCCAGTTCACCCACAGGGAGTCAGACTGGTTTCCACTGTGAGCCTTCAGAGACACCACGGCTGCCGGGACTGAAGACCAAGACGGGAGGGGGGGGGGGGCAAAAGGTTATTATCAGAACTTATCACCTGTCCTCTCCTCACCTTTCCTCTCCCCATCCTCTCCCCCCTCACCTGTCCTCTCCTCACCTTTCCTCTCCCCATCCTCTCCCCCCTCATCTGTCCTCCCCCCTCACCTGTCCTCTCCTCACCTTTCCTCTCTCCATCCTCTCCCCCCTCCCCTGCCCCCCCCCCCCCCCTCACCTGTCCTGGCCCAGATGGAGGTCCTGTTGCTCTGCTCCCCGCTCTGGGTCACCACCACCACCCTGTAGAGGGCTCCAGGTGTGAGGCCCTGGAAGGAGCACTGCTGGCTGCTCGCCGGCCCTTGGCGGCTCTCCTGCAGCGAGGCGTCGCGTTTATACAAGAGGAAGTCGTAGCGCTCGAACTCTCCGTCCGGTGGAGCCCAGTGGAAGGTCAGACTGGTGCTGGTGTTGGTTTTAACCAACAGATCGGTGACCGTCGCCGGGCCTGAGGAGGAAAACACACTTAGTTCAGTTTAACACACTTCTGACTGATAATCAGACAATAAGTTGTGTTTTTTTCTCAAAATATTAATTTTTTTACAAGAAATTCAAACTTTTTTCTGAAACACATTTTCTCAATTTTTTTTTACTTTTTACTGGAAGAATTATTTTGTCAAACAAAAATAACATTTTTTTCTCAAAATTTCACATCTATTTTGTGAGAAATTGAAACTTTTTTCTGTAAAAATATAAATACAAGTTCACCCTCAAAAAACATTTTGTCTTGAAATATTATCACTTTCTTTAGTTAATTATTTTTTTTTTCACTTTCTCGCCATCCTGCCTGAGTAAAAAACTCACGTGTCTGAGCCTCAGCGCTGACCCCCAGGCTGTGGACCCCCCCGCTGCTGGTCTGGACCAGGACTCGGTACTTCTTTCCCGGCGTGAGGCCGTCGAACCTGTGCTTGGTGTGTCCGGAGGGCTGAGAGCAGTTGGTCACGAGGCTCCCTCTCTCGTCCAGGAGCTGCAGGACGTATCCGTCGGACACGCCCAGAGCGTCCTGCCACCTCACCTGCAGGCTGCAGGTGGAGGGGACGTCCTCCAGCTGGAGCCCCGTCACAGCCGAGGGCACTGAACACACAAGCGGAGCAAAGTATTACATCAACAAGATGTTCGGAAAAGTTCCTTAGTTTGTCTTTATTTCTAATCTTTAACTTATTTATTGGCCAATGGCTTTTTGAGTACAGGTCAGATTCTCCTTTAAAGGAAAGGTGCTGCCACCTGGAGGCAGACGCACACAGCACACTAGAGACTAGATTATATATCTAGATATCTAGATAATAATAAGTAAATATAATGTCACAGCATGTTAAACAACAACAGGACTAACTAGCTAACCAGCTGAGCCACCATCATCAATCAATATGAAGATTTTCACCAACAATCGATCGTCTGTTAGCCTGAAGCTGTGAGCTGGATGTGAGACGATCACTTCACCCACAGGATCGTTGCCCTGTGTTGCATCCCTGTTGCTATGGTTACTCCAGCCGGCGCATCAATTCAGACGGTGAACAGACAGTTTGACCGGAACTACTTATCAGGTGTCCGTTATCACTTTATAACGGACACCCAGCAGCCAATCAGAGCCCAGCATTCACCACGTGACCACATGGTGTAACATGTACTTCCTCACCTGTGCGCCCCACCGCCGTGTTGTTGTTCAGCAGCTCTCCGCTGACCGACTGCACCGTCACGCTGTACACCTGTCCGGGCTGCAGGGAGCCGAACGTCACCTCGTTGTGGTGCTTGAGGACGGTCCGGACGTTCAGCTGCCGGCTCGCTCTGAACAGGAACACGGAGTACCGGTCCACGTCGCCCTGGCCCGGCGTCCAGCTCGCCTTCAGGCTGCTGCTGTCTCCACCGTTACTGACGTGGATGTTCTTCACTTTGCTGGGAACTGACACACACACACACACACACACACACACACACACTTTAAAGGAGCAGTTCAACATTTAGTGGGATCACATGCATCTCTAAACTCCTTTTGCTCCCTTCTCTTCTCCCCTTTTGTACATTTCCTCTGTTGTAGAGGATCTGCAGCCAAAATATCGTGGAGGTTCTGTTTCCTGTTTATCACCATAAAAAGATCCTGGAGTCTTTATTATATAACCAAACCCACCGGTCACATCTGCTCCTTAAACGTGAAGCTACAGGCAGCAGCTGGTTAGCTTAGCTTAGCATAAAGTAATTAACACAATTGTAATTAACACTTCTTTGTTTTTGCACCTATTTTCTTTCTTTTACTGTTTTTATTCATGATTTTTATTATATATATTCTTTGTTTTTATTGTTTTTAACCACCTTCTACTCCTGTAAAGCACTGAGTGACTTACATATTGTATTGCTCTTGTACTTCTATCCCTTTTTTTGTTCGTTATTCCTTTAATTGTTTGGTTTTATTTGCATTCGTTTTAACTTAGCTATTTTTATTTAAGTAAAGCACTTGTCATCTGACAGGTGCTATTCAAATAAAGTTTATAATTGTAGTAATTATTAATATTTGGAGGTGCTGGTAGGCTGACTGTGTTTCCTCTGGGCAAAAACCTCTGAGAAAAGAGTATTTTGCAGGTGTTTTTACCTGTAAAACACTGCTAATTAAAGTTGGCAATGAGCTGGATAAAGTGTAATTTCAACTTTACTGAAATGCATCTTGGGAGTCGTAGTTGATTCCTCTCCCTCCGTTTTTATGTCTCCAGGCTTCTTGTTCCTTTAACCTTTTATAAAAGCAGCGGAAGCATCTTTTCCTCATCACAGTGTGTCTGACCTGTGCGGCCCTCGATGAACTGGGCCCTCTGGTTGGGGCCGCTGAAGGTGGAGACCAGGATCTTATAAAGGCGTCCGGGCGTGAGCGACGACAGCACGCACTCTCCCACGCCGCTGCCCAGGGTGATGGGAGGGAACACCTTCATGTCGTTGAACAGCAGCTGCACCTCGTAGTGATCCACGTCACCCGGAGCGGCGGACCACGCCACCCGCAGGTCCTCGGTGCTCCAACCGGCCAGAGCCAGGGACTGGACCGCCGCCGGGACTGCAGCAGAGACGGGGGAAGAAAAACGGACTGTTAGAGCCTGGAGCAAAGTTTGACGGTCTAATAGTCAGAGAGGCGTCAGGTGAAACAGGTGAAATATCTCCAGACAGATGGAAGCTCAGGGTTTAGGTGGACAAAACTAACTTTAAACTCACTTCAACTCTCCTCTGTTAAAGTGCAATTAAAGTTCATTAAAAAAAGATGGAGAGATAACAAGTAATGAGTAGGAATGATAAATGAAATGGAAGCGGAGGCCATAAAACAAAGTTCAGCATTTTTCTGAACTTTTTACGACTGAAGTTCTTTTATTCTCGCTGTGCATCAACAGGAACACCAACTGTCAGGGGTCAGAGGTCACTCACAGGTCCGGCCGTGGGTGGACGCGCTGGTTTCGTACTTCCCGCTCCAGGTGCTCACCAGCACCGTGTAGAGTCTGCCGGGCACCAGGCCGTTAAACACGCACTCGTTCTGCGTCTTCAGGACGGTCTTGTTCTGCAGGAACACGTTGTTGTGCTTGATGAACACCTGGTAGAAGTCAAAGTCTCCGGCGGCGTGACGCCAGTACACCTTCAGGTAGTCGTCCCGAGCCGTGTGGGTCGCTGTCGGGTTCTGGACCTTAGACGGCTCTGAGAGAGGAGAGTGGTAAAATTACACCTTTAAACACTGAATGGTTAATAATATTCTCATGTTTATGATGCCAGAGGGAATATACAACACAATACTGTCCACAACATTCATAAATCAGTGGGTCTCTCTTCACTGGAATTAGTTTCATCCATTTTATCACAAAAATGTTTTAAAATGTGTTGACATTAATCAACTAAAGCTTGTAAATAATAATAATCTAATGATGTGATATATAACAGTATAAGAGGACTTTTACTTTTTAATACTTAAGCTCCGACCTCCTGCTTTTAATATTAAGTACATTTTCCAACCACAAAGTTTAGTATTTTTAAACCTGGCCCCATTTTTACATATTTTGGGTTCAAATAGACGAATGGGACAGGCTCAGAGTGTTGTTCTAAGTGTGTGACAGCATCATGGAAAGGATCCCTACAGAGAGAGACCTGGAAGATCCTTTTGGTTTAACCACAAACAGCCGTTATATCACTCTCTACACACACACCAGACTCCATTCACAAAAACAGGGATTTTACCTCACAGAACACAGGAGCTGCTGGTCTAATGCTGCTTCGATTGGTTAGTTTGTTTGTGTAATTATGTGTTACACAAATATTGTGTTGGATCCAAACTAAAGCTTTAAAACACCAAAGTCCCACAATAACACAAACAAACGAACTGATTGAGGCAGCAGTAGACCAGCAACTCCGGGGGTTCTGCAAAGTAAAATCCCTGTTTTTCTGAATGTAGTCTGGTGTGTGTGCAGAGAGCGATATAACAGCTGTTTGTGGTATTAATACTTCTACTTCTTCACGTATACTTAGAGATTAACACTTAAACAGAAAACTGCTGATGAAGATGATGATAAAAGCTTGTGAGGTAGTTTTGTCAGCTGCTGCTTCCTGAAGTTTGTCCCTCTGTGGCAGCCGTACACAGACCGACCTGAGAGGTGCACTCACGTGTTCGCTCCTGGATAGAGGTGTGGTTGTGGTAGCTGCCGCTGCGGGAGGTGATGGAGATGTTGTAGAGGCGTCCGGACACCAGAGAGTTAAAGACGCACTCCGGACTGAACTTGGACACGGAGGCGGTGTGAAGCGTCCTCTCGTGGTCGCTCAGCGTCACCAGGTAACTGTCCACGTCACCTGGAGCCGGACGCCACGACACGCTGAGGAAGTCCATGCGGCCGTTGTTGCTGACTGTGACCTCACCCACTGCGGCCGGGACTGAGGGGGGAGAGAGAAGGGGGAGGTCAATGACGAAGGGAGTAGTAGTTAGTAGTTAATTTTGGTCCTTATTAACTATTTATTCAACATTAATCCACACAGAAATTAATTACCAACAATAAGACAGTAAAAAAAATAGAAAACAAGACATATTGACCACAAGATGAAGGCTGAAGATTATCATTACTATTTTAATTTTTATAATTTAAGTCCCTGTTTAGCGTTAAGTTCTTATAATTGCCTACAGACCAGCTTACAGCAAAGATCTACTGATCAGCTAATAAACAGATGCAAGGAATTCACCCCCAAGTTACATTAAAAGACAAAATAACACATATTTTAAAAGCAAAGCTAAAAGATCATGACTTAAAAACTTTTAAGGGCTTTTTAAATGAAACTACGATATTTATCTGTTGGATGTCTTGATGTATTCGAATCTGAAAATCTTGTAAAATCAGATCTATAGATTTAATTTCTCTCAGTTTGAGGTGTAAATAGTTTTTAAACATTAGCCGAATTAGCTATTAGCAGCTCCTGTTTGCAGTGTTCCCATAAATGCACAGACAAGTATCACCGGATGACTTTAATACTGAAGAAAACCTAAAAACGTGACGATTCCCAGGTAAGTTCTGCAGCGTCTGTGATTTCTAAGTGGAATTATGGAATAAAGAGAGAGTGTGAGCGTCTCCCTTTTTACGGTTTACAAGAAGAAAAATAAATAATAAAAAAGATGTATCTGTGGATGCTGGTGTGATTTTAGGATGATAATATCATAAACCATTTTCTAGAGATGTAATAAATAATTAGACTCCCTCATTTCCCTTTAGTTCTCTCTGATCTTCTAAAAGTCCTCGGTGACTTAGAGAATATTTTCCAGCACCGGTCGAGTGTTTGTGTTGTAATTTAACAATCAAGTGACTTCCTCCTCCCGACAGGAAGCCTCTGACAGACGGACCTTGACAGGTTGCTGTTGTTGTCGACACTTCCTGAAAATTCCTGACAAATTCCTGCTTTTCAGTAGTATCCTGCACACACACACACACACACACAATGACACTGGTTATCCTCATCTAATTAGATGAGGATAAACACTATTGTCATATTGTCTGTTTTTAGAAGTTGTTACATAACTACTACTACAGAGAGAGACCTGGAAGATCCTTTTGGTTTAACCACAAACAGCCGTTATATCGCTCTCTGCACACACACCAGACTCCATTCATTAAAACAGGGATTTTACAGGGGCATTGATTGTCTACTGCCTTTTCAGTCACTTAGTTTGTTTGTGTTATTGCATGACTTTGGTGTTTTAAAGGGTTTAGTTCAGATCCAAAACAATGTCTGTGTAACACACAATAACACAAACAAACTAACCATCGAGGCAGCAAAACACCAGCCACTCCTGTGTTCTGTGAGGTAAAATCACTGTTTTTGTCAATGGAGTCTGGTCTGTTTAAAGACAGCGCCACGACGGCTGTTTCCGGTTAAACACAAGCATTATCCTCTAATGAAGTTATGCTGCTGAGTCACCCTTGTGTATATTTACCCCCCAGATCATCTCCTAAATCAGGATAGGTAGATGAGGAGGTTTTAATGCAATTTCATGCCAAAATGAGCAGAAAGACTTGCACCTAATCAGTGTAAATACAACCTGAGCTGACATGTTCGTTCTGAGGGAGGAAATTAGCAAACAGGTGCAGACATAAAGAAAAAATGGCCAGAGGAAAACTGAATGTGTCTGTTTAGGAGTTTGTCACTATTTTAAAACATCTCGTCCACTCAGGAACTGAAACTGCATCTACTATATCATGTTATTGTACATTTGAATGATCTGTTAAGAAAGAAAAGTCCTTTTGTGTCAGTTTGTCAGTGTGTTTTTAACTCTTAGTGACATTTAAAGGCGTCACTTTGCATCCTGATGAACTGTTTTGGACATTTTATAGACAAAATGACTGTAATATAGTGAAAATCAATACTTGTGGGCCTTAAAAACCGTCAGTCCGAAGCAGCTGTCAGTCTTACCGGTGCGTCCCTCTGCCACAGTCTGCCTGGAGGTCTGTCCAGCTCTGATGGTGGTCAACACCACCCTGTAGAGGGCGCCGGGCCTCAGGACGTGGAAGCCGATGCCGGTGGCGTCTGCCTCCACGCTCTGGTTCTTGATGACGCTGCTGTCGTGGACCAACAGGACCCGGTAGGAGTCCAGATCCCCGGAGGCCCGGTCCCATTGAGCCTGCAGGCTGTCGGTGCTGCCGTCGTTAGAGACCTGAAGCCTGGTGACCTGAGCCGGAGCTGAGAGGAACCACCGTCGTTAGGAACTGACTCCATCTTTGTTCTGTGTGCTCAACTTTTATCTAAATAGCATTAAAACAAACACGTTTCTTCCCACGTGTCTGCTGCACAAGTGTAAAACTAACTTACTGCAGTGAAATCAGGTCAAACTAGTAATATTAATGACGCTCAGTTACAATAATTAATATCAGAAGTGACTCCTTTGTTCAACAGATCAAAATGTCTGCTGTGAAAAAGCTCTGGTGAACTTTAGTTTCACTCTACTGAACTAATTTAACTGTTTATCCATAACTTCAACTATTTTAACTCTTAATCCAAAACTTTAAGTTGGATATTTTAGATGTTTATCCTTTACTTTAATCTTACTATTTGAACTTTTTATCCATTACTTGAAGCTAACGTAAGGCTAACAAGTTTACACATTACTCTTAGCTAACTAGTGCTAACTACCGTATTTTAAGCTAAATGTTTATCCATTATTTTTAGTTAATGTTAAGCTAACTGTTTTCACTGTTTATCCATTACTTCTAGTTAACTATTTAAACTGTTTGTCGACAACTTGTAGTTAACTTTAAGCTAACTATTTGAATTGTTTATCATTTCTTTGCGCAAACGTTAAGCTAACTGTTTTAACTGTTTAACCATGACTTCAAGCTAACCATCTTAATTGCTTATCTGTTATTTTAAGCTAGTGCTAACTCCATTACGTTAACTTTAAGCTAACTATTTAAATTATTTATCTATTACTTTAAGCTAACGTTAAGCTAACTATTTCAAGCTAGTGTTATATTATTGGAACTGTTAACCTATCACTGTTAGCTAACAGTGTTAGCTAACAGTGATAGCTAACACTTTTAGCTAAAAGTAATGGGTAGAGTTAGCGTTAACTACCATATGTTAATGTCTCTACTTGCTGTACTAACAATAGACCTGAGAATAATAGGTAAGTACTGTAGCTTAATATGAGGATTTAAAAAAAAACAAACCCATAATTGAAATTAAAAAAATTTAAATTAGTGAAGCTACGTCACAGTTTTACTTTGTACCTGTGATGAACTGGATAAGTGATGTGATTGGTGATCTGGTTGTGTATCGTATAAACGGTTCGGTAAAAACATCTTAAACATCTTTAAAAGAACAATAAACAGGACGCACCGGTCCGCGCGGTGACAGAGGTGGAGCTCGTCAGGTTGCCGCTGTTGGTCGTCACGGTGACGTCGTACAGGCGTCCCGAGGTGAGGATGTTAAAGGTGCACTCTCTGGCCTCCCAGGGGAGGAGTCTCTTTGCCACGACGGTGGCGGGGTCCGCCTGTCTGACGACCACAGTGAAGCCGTCCCATTCGCCGACCGGTCGATTCCACAGGACGCTCAGAGTAGTTTCATCGGCGTGACGGACGACCAGCTGCTGCACGGGCCGAGGGGCTGAGGAGAGGGAAGGACGTTCTGTTTTATTATTTTTATTATAATAATTAATATAATAATAAATAATTACTATTTTATGTTTTACACTCAGCTTCTCTTTTCTTTAACGAGTTAAAATCAAATAACAAAAGGTGTAAACGTAAACTGACCCAGTCGTCCTTGGCAGTGCGCCGAGTTACCCAGAATGCCGCTGTGAACCGTGACCTCAGCCCCATAGACTCGTCCTGGCACCAGGCCGAGGCCGGAGATGGAGAACGCGTGCTGCCTGCTGAGTTTACCGGCGGTCTGGTTCACCAGAACTGCCGACCCGTTCCTCAGCAGGACGCTGTAGTTCTCCCAGTCGCCTCTGGGGGGCGACCAGCTGACCTTCAGCGTCCTGCCGTCGCTGAGAGGCGACATGAGGAGAGCCGACACCCTGTCAGGGACTGAAACGGGGTGAGATCGATCATTAGAAAGAGCTGGGTGATGAAACTCAACAGGTGCGGACTGAGGTACGTACCCGTCCTCCCGCTGGTCCTGGTCTCGGAGCTCTGGCCCCCGGCTGTGGTCCTGACACACAGCAGGTAGCTGCGACCCGGGGTCAGACCCTCAAAGGCCACCTGGGTGATGTTGGGCGGCAGGCGGCGCTCTTGGACGGTCGATCCCAGAGTCGACAGGGTCACCAGGTAGACGTCCACCCCTCCCTCAGGTGACACCCAGGAGGCCTGCAGACGGTCTGAGCTGCCGTTGTGGTCCAGCCTAAGATCTGACACCACTGCTGGGACTGTCGAGACAAATTTACAGAATATATATAAACTTTTACGTATTTCATTTGTTCTCTGTCGTCTATTGACGTTAAATAAAAAAAGATTGATTTTGTTAATTGTATTTTCCCAGATGAAGACGTTATGAAGCCTCCATCACAGAACAGCAGTAATAGCAGTCTCCTCACCAGACTCCATTGACAAAAACAGTCATTTTACCCCACAGAACACAGGAGCTGCTGCCTCAATTGGTTAGTTTATTTGTGTCATTATGTGTTACGCAAATATTGTGTCAAATCCAAACTAAACTTTTAAAGCATAAATGCCACACAATTACGCAAACAAACTAAATGATTGAGACAGCAGCAGACAATCAATTTCCCTGTAAAATTACTGTTTTTTTCAATGGAGTCTGGTGTGTGTGCAGAGAGCGATATAACAGCTGTTTGTGGTTAAACCAAAAGGATCTTCCAGGTCTCTCTCTGTAGGGATCCTTTCCATAATGCTGTCACACACTTAGAATAACACTCTGAGCCTGTCAGTGGATCAAACAAGCACTTTTAGTGGACCTACTGTGATCAGGTGCGATTATTGGACCAATTCCAAAAGTCTTTGAACCTACCAGTCTTTTCGAACACAAAATATGTAAAGATAGGGCCCAGGTTTAAAAATTATGGGAGGTACTCTTTAAGTCCATTTTCCTGATTATACTTACAGTGCATGCTTAAGTCACAATTTCAATGGACCTTTACTTGTAATTTTTTACAGTGTCGTATCAGTACTTTCTCATAAGCATCTAAATAGGATCTAAATACCTCCTCATCACTGTGACTCACAAAATGATCAAAAAGAGACACAAAATGATCAAAAAGAGATGAAAAATGATCAAAGAGAGACACAAAATGGTTGAAAAGAGACACAAAAAGAGATGAAAAATGATCAATAAGACACAAAATGATCAAAAAGACACACAAAATGATCAAAAAGACACAAAATGATCAATAAGAGACACAAAATGATCAAAAAGAGACAAAATAATAAAAAAGACAAAATAATCAAAAAGACACAAAATGATCAATAGGAGACACAAAATGATCAAAAAGACACAAAATGATCAATAAGAGACACAAAATGATCAAAAAGAGCATCTCTTTCAGTCTGGGGCTCTTGGTATTAATTAGGAGGGGTGGGGGGGCTTATATATGCCTTTGTCTGGGGGATCTATTGTCCCATAAGCTGTCTATTTGTCTCATGAAAATATTAACTATTAACTAACTATAACTTTAGAAAAATGTGTTAAAATTAAAACAACTGAAACTTTAATTCTTGTATGATAAGATTTGCTGAAAACGTCTCTCTCAGAAGACCCCGAGTCCCCCGAGCAGTCGGTGTCATGCAGGTTTGAGCCGAGTTATTTAGCTGTAGGAAGTTTTGGGGTGGGCGAGGTTTCAGATGACCAGCTGCAGTCAGAGGAAGGGAGGGAGGAGAGGAGCCTAAAATATCCTGGAAACAACAGCAGAGTGTGGAAAGTAAAACAAAACGCTGCACAGTGACTCAACTGCTGAGAAACCATCAGAGCTGAAATTTCCCCCGAGCGTCACAGGCTGCAGACATTTCTCCTAAAAAAGGGCCTTCAGGTGGATGAAGGAACGTGGTAGAATGGCAGGCCTTCAAAATAAAGCTACAAGGTTTATCAAAATAAGTAGGGCTTCATTGATTTCTGTGTGTTATTTTCTCAATTAATCGATTAATAGTTTGGTTTATAAAGCATTAGAAAATAATTTTGTCTGACTAATAGTCTAAAGCACAAAAATATTCTATTTATTTTAATTATTTATTGTTATTTTTTATTATTTATTATTTTAATGGCAAATTTTCACATTTGAGGAAAATGTAAATTTTTTTTGGTTCTTTGTTTGAGAAACTTATTGATTTAAGAGTCGATTGTAACATTTTTTTAATCTGCTAATTTTTTAGTCTTTCAAGTTTCAGTTAAAAAACCTTTAGTGACGTTAAAGCACCTAAAAACCTGAGTTTTGCCATCGAGCGTTGAGTATTTATCTTTCAGAGAATCTCATGATTAGTTTCCTATAAAACACTTTTAGACTTTTAATAAACTGGACATCTTAAGATTGAAGTCTGATTTTTGAGTAAATCAAACTACGAATGTTAAAGTGTAAATTTTGACCTTTATGTTGAAATGCAAAAGGAAAAAGAACAAAAACACCTGATTTATTCTTTTTTAAGCCTGGCACTAAAACTAAAACTTTATTCTCAACAATTCAACTTGAAAAATAGTTTATTTATTTTATTTGTCAAGAAAAAAGGATCTGGAAACACTGAGACTAAACTGGAGTGGAAAACCAAAACAAGGAGCTAAAAGAGGCTAAAGGGCTTCATAGAGCTTCAAAAACTTTGAGAACATCCCATAATACTCACCTGTGACAGCCTGCCTGGAGGCGGAGCTCTGCAGGCCGACGGCCTCTGTTACCACGGTGACGGTGTACAGGGTCCCGGGCCGCAGGCCGTCCAGCCGAGCGGAGGTGGTGGCGTTTAACAGCGTGACGTTCCTCAGCAGAACCCCGTCCCGATCCGTCAGCAGAACCCGGAGCCGCTCCGCTCGGCCCGGACCGAGCTGCCAGGAAACGCCGAGGCTGTCTGAGGACGAGGACGCCACCTGGAGGCCGCCAACAGGTGACGGCGCTGGGGGAGGAAGACAAGAGAAAGATATGGGAACCAGACGAATCTGCGAGCTCATGATTTATTCTCTCCGGCAGATCCATCTGGTTCCCCCTCCGGCCGAAGTGACCCACGTCGGCCAATCACAGCCATTTATTAAATGTAAGACATAGACTGTATAAAAGACGTGGTTTGTAGACCGCCATTTTGAAGCCAAGTTTGGCCATCTTTGTTTTTTTGGAGCCGGAACTGACTTTTAGTCCACGATGACCTCCTCTGATTGGTCAGGTTTAGACAGGACCCTCCTCTGATTGGTCAGGTTTAGACAGGACCCTCCTCTGATTGGTCAGGTTTAGACAGGACCCTCCTCTGATTGGTCAGGTTTAGGCAGGACCCTCCTCTGATTGGTCAGGTTTAGGCAGGACCCTCCTCTGATTGGTCAGGTTTAGACAGGACCCTCCTCTGATTGGTCAGGTTTAGACAGGACCTTCCTCTGATTGGTCAGGTTTAGGCAGGACCCTCCTCTGATTGGTCAGGTTTAGGCAGGACCCTCCTCTGATTGGTCAGGTTTAGGCAGGACCCTCCTCTGATTGGTCAGGTTTAGGCAGGACCTTCCTCTGATTGGTCAGGTTTAGACAGGACCCTCCTCTGATTGGTCAGGTTTAGACAGGACCCTCCTCTGATTGGTCAGGTTTAGACAGGACCCTCCTCTGATTGGTCAGGTTTAGACAGGACCCTCCTCTGATTGGTCAGGTTTAGGCAGGACATTCCTCTGATTGGTCAGGTTTAGACAGGACCCTCCTCTGATTGGTCAGGTTTAGACAGGACCTTCCTCTGATTGGTCAGGTTTAGGCAGGACCCTCCTCTGATTGGTCAGGTTTAGGCAGGACCCTCCTCTGATTGGTCAGGTTTAGGCAGGACCCTCCTCTGATTGGTCAGGTTTAGGCAGGACCTTCCTCTGATTGGTCAGGTTTAGACAGGACCCTCCTCTGATTGGTCAGGTTTAGGCAGGACCCTCCTCTGATTGGTCAGGTTTAGGCAGGACCTTCCTCTGATTGGTCAGGTTTAGACAGGACCTTCCTCTGATTGGTCAGGTTTAGGCAGGACCCTCCTCTGATTGGTCAGGTTCAGACAGGACCCTCCTCTGATTGGTCAGGTTTAGACAGGACCCTCCTCTGATTGGTCAGGTTCAGGCAGGACCCTCCTCTGATTGGTCAGGTTTAGGCAGGACCCTCCTCTGATTGGTCAGGTTCAGACAGGACCCTCCTCTGATTGGTCAGGTTCAGGCAGGACCCTCCTCTGATTGGTCAGGTTTAGACAGGACCCTCCTCTGATTGGTCAGGTTCAGACAGGACTCTCCTCTGATTGGTCAGGTTCAGACAGGACCCTCCTCTGATTGGTCAGGTTCAGACAGGACCCTCCTCTGATTGGTCAGGTTCAGGCAGGACCCTCCTCTGATTGGTCAGGTTTAGACAGGACATTCCTCTGATTGGTTAGGTTTAGACAGGACCCTCCTCTGATTGGTCAGGTTCAGACAGGACTCTCCTCTGATTGGTCAGGTTCAGACAGGACCCTCCTCTGATTGGTCAGGTTTAGACAGGACCCTCCTCTGATTGGTCAGGTTCAGGCAGGACCCTCCTCTGATTGGTCAGGTTTAGACAGGACATTCCTCTGATTGGTTAGGTTTAGACAGGACCCTCCTCTGATTGGTCAGGTTTAGGCAGGACCCTCCTCTGATTGGTCAGGTTTAGACAGGACCCTCCTCTGATTGGTCAGGTTCAGACAGGACTCTCCTCTGATTGGTCAGGTTTAGACAGGACCCTCCTCTGATTGGTCAGGTTCAGACAGGACCCTCCTCTGATTGGTCAGGTTTAGACAGGACCCTCCTCTGATTGGTCAGGTTTAGGCAGGACTCTCCTCTGATTGGTCAGGTTTAGACATTTTTTACTTCAAAATCTCTCATATAAAGTGATTTTAGCACCGCTGTGTTGTTGAGTCTCACCTGTAGCTGCTGAGGTGTGGACAGGTGGAGCACTCTTGTTCCCCGCTGTAGCCACCACGCTGACGGTGTACAGGGTACCGGCGGCTAGGGAGCTGAAACCGGACCGGGGGGCCGCAGAGCCCCAGACCCTGGTGCAGCGGGTGGATCCGGAGCTGGTGTCCTTGAGGGTCAGATCGTACCAATCCACCTGACCCGCAGAGCGAGACCAGGACACACGAAGACCTGGAGAACCGCCACCAAGGACCACAGGCTGGCCTTTAAACTGAGCCAGCTCCTGATCCAGCTCCACGTCCAGGTGAGCCGGACCGACCGGGTCTGAGACAGGACAGAGAAAAAAACACAAAACACAGATATTTTTTTTTTACTCTTTCTTTTACTCTCTTACATTTTATGCAGATGTCATTTCAGTAAAGTCTTCGATGTGCAAAATCTGGAAGAAAAACCAAGTCTGAGGATGAAAACCATGAACAAACAGGACTGGACACAGTTTTGGAGGCTCAGTGGTGCATGAAGCCAAAAAAAATCTTCCAAATATCCAAACTATGAGAAAATAATTCATTTCTCTAAGTCATTATTAGAGAGTTTCTCATTAAACTGCAGGATCTCTCTTATCATGGTGGAAATGGAAACAAAACATGCTTCGAGGACATAAAGTCAATCTGTCCTAGCTGTCTTGTGAAGTATACAGTTTTTTTTTTCTTCACCTGAACTCTTGAACAACTTGACTTTTTAGCAGCGATGGAGGACGAAGGCCGGCAGCAGCAGCGGAGATGGAGGACGTCGATACGATTGTTTTAGCTGCTTAAAGAATGAAAAGGTCTTCAAGGAGCTGGTGTGAGTCCGGACAGGAAACACACACACATGAAAAGTACAACTCGGTCCTGAACTCTGACCTGTTCTTTATAATGGCTTCCTCCCCTGAGGAGACTTCACTGCTTCCTGTTGGCAGCTCGGTGACACCGCGAGGACATTATGTCTCTAATACCACGAATTCAAGAATCTGGAGGCTTAATTAAGAGACACGCCTGCTCACTGTGACGTCTCCAAACACAGTTTTACACCGTTTTTGAACCTTTAAATGCCTCACACGTCACTTTTTGCAACACCACTGTCGTAAATACAAATTGCACCTTTCTTTTTCTCTCCTTAACCTCCTCCATCAACATCCTCTTCGGCCTCTTCGCCTCCATCACGATTAACAAACTGAGAAGACTGAGATCAATCAGGTGCGATCTGGGAAAAAAGCTGCCTCATCCGTCAGAGCTGATTCAAGCCACTTTTAAAAGATCCGGAAAATTTTGGTCGTTGTAATTTTTTTTAAACGTGGTCGCCTCACTAGTTATAGCAGGGGTGTCAAACTCATTTTAGTTCACATGCATACACACATCCGATACAGAAAATCTTTTGCTAGTTTGATAACTAGCTGGCAGAGAGCTCTCAGCACCCTCTGCCATTTAACATTAACATGTTACTACTGGACTTTAAAACCTGCACTACAGTTTTTATTTAACTTGCACTTTAGTGTTACCCTGCACATTACATCTGGTACACTTTGTATTTATCTACCTGCTACACACAACATTTGTACATTTTTATTTTGCTTATTTATTGTTTGTATTCATGGTGGTGGTCACTTTTACTATACTACTGTGACACCAGAATTTCCCCCCAGGGATCAATAAAGTATTTCTATCTATCTATCTATCTATCTATGCAGCCCTGTTTGATCCCAATGTGGGCCGGACCAGTAAAACCACAGCATAATAACCTTTAAATAACGACAACTCTAAATGTTTCCCTTTGTTTTAGTGCCAAAAAATACAAGTACATTCTGAAAATGACATATTAACATTATGAACGACCTGAAACTTGTCTTCTCGGGCCGGATTGGAGCCTCTGACGGGCCGGTTTTGGCCTGCGGGCCGTATGTTTGACACCCCTGAGTCATAGAAGCTGTACCTGATGTGATTCAGATTAACAGGATATTGTGTTCACTGGTGAGTTGAGTGTGACACTTGTGTTTGTGTCTGTTAAGGCTGCTCTCTCTTTTTTTACCTGTTTGAATATAGTTGTTGCATGAAGAGGTCCTGTGACTCTGTGTGTGTATTATAACGTGCGTATAATCAAAGTATTTCCAATAAAAGCTGAAGTGACCAGCTGTCGGTCCCCAGAGAGTCGGATCAACCGTCAGCTCTCGAGAGAAGAAACTCTCTAATCTTCGTGTCCTACAAAAACAGGCCTCCTGCATCCGCTGCTGCAGAAACAATGTGAGGAGGGAAGTGGCCCACAGGGGGGGGGCGAGGGCGGTGGGGGTGTTTTTGGAAACAAACACTTCAGATGCAACGAAGACCATTGTTAGAGAGCTCAGGTCACGGCGGCTCTGAGCGACCGGCCTGCAGCCACAAGCGCTCTGAACAACCGGTGCTGGAGGAGGCGGAGCAGGCGGCCTTGAGGCTGTACTGAAGGATGTGGAGAGCAGGGAGGCGTCCGACCCTCCGTCCTCTGATGGGAGATTAACTGGAAGCTTTCGGGGTTTTATCATCGACACACGGCAGCTTTAAATGATGGTCTGTTGGATCCACACGTGTACAAATCACTGGATGACAACTATGAGCAGGGGAGTGAACACAGGGAGGAAATGGACTGTATATAAAAGAGGTTTCGAAGTCTTTTCTGAACCTCAGTTTGCGACACAAACCTTATACTCCAGCTATACCATAATGTAACTGTCATACACCTGTTTTTAACGCTACGTATGTCCTGTGATTGTTTCCTGTCTTTATAACTCCAGGAAGTGAGTTGCTCTATAAATAAACTCAAACTCGTCACCTTTTTAGGGGCAGTTTGGGCCACAAACCGCCCAATTAAGGTCAACTAAGTAGTGACTGTGTTAAATCACGTGCAAGCAAACTTCTGCTGACCTGACGAGTCCAAAAGTCAAAGACCACGTTAAAAACCTGGAAAACATCAGAAACAGTTGAAAATAAATATTTAAGAGACATTTTTTCTAGCAAATTTGTGGCACTGACCAACTTAACTGCTTGCTTAAATTTGATTGCTAGAAATAGTGCAATAACTTAAATCTTCATTTTTTTTAAAAAGCTGTTTCTGTATCTTCAAACTTTCTCATTATTTCCAGGTTTAAATGAAAATATTAGAGATTTTCAGTGAGATCTGAGATGTTTGGACGCCACTGTGTGTTTCACTTTGTGTAAAAAACACAAACACGGTTTACTGGAGTGTCTAAAAACTTGTGAATTCCCATTAGAGCAGGTGACCTCTCTGCTCCGGCTCTCACCTGTGCGCACTGAGGCGTTGCTCCTCTCTCCATCCTTCCTTGAAACCAGCGTCAAATGGTACAAAGTCCCCGGCTCCAGACCCGTGACCTGACACCTGAAGGCGTCTCCGTACGGGTCACAGTCTGCGGCGTCCTCACCAGTGAACAGGGTGAAGTTACAGGAGAGGCCGGCGGCGGTGAACGTCACCTCAACAGAGTCGGAGCTGGAGCTGATTGCCGTGAAGTTTGCGGAGCAGCGGGACGCCTCGGTGGTCTGGACCTGAAACAGGAAGTGGAATCATGACAGGTGAAGCAGTGAGATTACAACCTGAATGCACAAATGACTTTCTGCCAGAGCCTCTCTGACAAAGACCCAACTCCTTTCCTCCAGGTTATAGTCAGCTGAAGTTTGTGTTCGGCTTCCACTAACTACCTAAACAACCATATATAGATTATTATCATGTTAAATACTGCTGAGAGTATAAAAGCAGGTAGTTTACTGTTTGTCTGTGATACGGATCAACTTCAAATATCAATATGAAACATGTGGGATATGTTCTGAAGGACAGAAGATGTTGAATTTATATTTACTGTCAATGTGAACATGATGAGCTTCATAAAACAATTAGATTTAAAAGCGCTTTTTTCTCATGAATAGATAGATATAGATAGATAGATAGACTGATAGATAGATAGATAGATTCCTTTTATTGTCATTGTAAATAAATACAAGGAAATTCAAAGCACAACAAAACCATAAAAGTACAAAGATACAAAAGCAACAAATGCCAAAGAATAAATTATATTCCACTCAAATTATTGCACAGGCCCTGTGTTTTAAGTGCATTATTTAGTTTGGTGATTAATTGATTGATGTTCATTTAATTAGCGGATTTAAAAGGCTGGGTGTGTTTACACATGCACAGTAATTTCTCCTCTACTTGAAAATCCATCAGGCTGCCAACAGCGACTGAAAAAAAAACTCTCTGGAGTTTGGTTTTGTCTGGCAGCTTCAATCTGACGCACACAGACTGGACGGATGAAAGCGTAAAATTACGCATCAAAAACCTGGAGACTGCGGATGAGACGCACCTGTTTCTGCTGCTGGTGGCTGCAGGTAGAGAAACATTATTGGTAAGAATCTGAGTTTTTAGCATCTTAATCTGTCTCACATAATCCCGTAAACAGGCCTTATGTTTGTGTTTGTGTTTTAGAGATCTGAGCCGTTGATTACTGGTGTTTTGAGGAGACAGAAACGCAACTGAACGCAGGTTATTGATTATCTGCAGTTTGCATGTATCATTAAATTATTTCTCTCTCTCTCTCTCTCTCAGTGCGCCACGCAGCGATCATCAGCCCCGAATGCGTAAAATCCATGAAAAAACAGACGCAGATCCGTTAACTCACCTCGTTTACGCTCCAAATCAGACCGAGAATCAAACATCTGAGCATCGCGGCCTCTGATTTAAATCCGTCCGTTCAATCGACAGAAAAGAAACATGGACCATTCCCAGATGAGCTGACATACCGAGGATGTGAAGCTACAGAAACGTGTCCGCGCTTCTCTAATTATCCACACGGGACGCGCGCTGGAGTTTTGGCACGTCGTGCGTAAAAGTGTCCCAGGCCAACTCCATCCACATCTACATCCTCACAACCTGCAGCATCACCTCCGCGGATGGAGTCTGCTTTATGAGAGCGTCTTTATCACACATCCTCCCGCAGGTCAGAGACTTTTTTGGGGGTTTAATTCCTCACAGTCACATTTATCAGTTTACAGTCCGGGCGCTTTTCTCTCGGAGGGATCCATCGATCTTTAAACTTCCACTGCGCTGTGAGCAGAAGCAGGCAGGCTCTCCGCGGACCGACACCCCACCCTGCCTTCCTTCCTGCCCGCCTCGGACTTTCTCTGATGACCTTTAGCATCAAACTGGGCTCCATCAATCAGAGCAGAAGCAGCTATTGTTTTGGCTGAATGAGAGTTATCCAATCAGGAAGCGGCCTCAGGTCCAAGAGCCAGAGACAGAGGCGCTAATTATAGAAACGTTTTCATTTGGAGGAATAATCTCATAAAAGTAGAAAAACTTTATAATTCACATTTTATCTACATCTGCAGCTGATCTCATCCAGCTGAAACACCTCAAATTAACATTAAATCTGAGCACCTGCACACTTTAGTATTACTCACACTTCATACTTATTCTTTCTTTGTACTTTACAGCCGACTGTGACCCCCTGGTCTATATTTCTATTTCTATTTCCTACATCTTATACTATTATGTTTGTTGTGGCACCAATGATAGAGCATTAAAATGTTATTATATGTGGTAATTATTCAGAAAAACATGACAATTTAATATTTTATAATAATATGCACTGCAAGAGGAGCCATTCTGCATTAGTACTTTTATTTTCATGCTTTAAATAAATTTTTCTGATAATACTTTTGTACGTTTACTAGTAACTAGTAAGTGTTTTCCCACAGTAATAGTATTATTATTATTCCATTTAATCATTAATTCTAGACAGAGTAATCCACCACCTCTGAATATATTTAATTTATACTGAATAATACTACTTTTTATTTGTAAAACACAAGTTCAATAAAATATCCTGAAGATAGCTGAGTAGCTGGAAGTCAATGGCTAATCAGTTATACACGATCTTTAAGCACTATCATCATAACTGCTTAATGTTACTGTCAGTGTGTCTGTTTCTTTTATCTTCTGTCATTTTTTTTGCTATTTCACCTAAATGTTAGCTTAGCCTGCTAACATTAGCTATGTAGCAGTAAACACAAAGTCCAGCTGGGGCTGATGGGATGCCGTTGAGCCAATGATGGCGCTAGATGAAAAGTCTGTTGCATAATCTTGATGAAACATTGTTCTCTGATAAAAGTCCAAAGTTCAAGTCCTTTGTGTTTATGACACAATGAGACAACAATGAGAAATTCTTAGAGAGTACAAGAGGAGTCCCACAGGGCTCTGATCTTGGCCCACTTAGCACTTAAAGCAGACACCTCAGCTGCTCAGTGGAAAACTGTCAGGTTTCCTCTCATAGATGTTCAGGATCAATAATGAGAACGTCACATAGAAAACTCAACACATCCTCAAAACAAGAGGAGAGAACAGCTCAGTTTCCAATGACTCACGAAGCGACGAGAGCGTTTTCATGAGCGGTTCAAGCAAATAACTTCTGCTATGTTTACATACATGATATTTGGTTAGTGTTCAGTCACAGTTGGGTTACGTTTAGGCACCAAAACTGAGCGGTTGAAGCTAAAATGAGTCTATTAGTTATGGAAATGAAGTACGTCACGTGACGAATGTTAAGTTATGTTACGTATGTGACATAAGTTGTATTATCAGTTACGTTACAGTCGCTAAACATTGATTTTCGGTTGTATGGAAAGTGGTCTCCAGGTGGAAAGTCCTGTGTTTGACCTCGATCGTCTACCTTTGTCGCTCTTTATTCTACATCACCGGACTTCCTCCTTTGCTCTCGTCATATTTACTGCAGCCACCAAAGGTTTCCGACGTAAACACTGGTTGTTTTAACTCCACTGAAAAACAATCACTGCCGTCGTTTTCGGAATGAGGCTGAAATCTTTATGATCATTTTATCATCTCCTTCTTTGTTTTTTTTTTTTTGTGTTATCTTGTTGAGTTCAAGTTCAAAATATTTTATCAGTCTTTACCAGTTCATAGCTGTCCAACACCACAGGACATATTATGTGTCACAGCAAACTACTGTAAGCTATAAATACTGTGTGTATTAGTTCAGATATAGACTTTTAAATGAAACATCAAATAATAAAATAACAGCAGCATCCATGGATCTAAATGTAAATAAAAAGGGGTACTTACAGGTGTAGTCGTGGTTTGAAGTGTAGTTGTAGTCGGAGGAGCGGTGGTCGTCGTGGCTGCAGGTGTTGTGGCACTGGTTGTGGTTGGTGGTGTGGTTTTGATGGTTGTTTTTATGGTTGTGGTTGGAGTTGGGGTTGTTATGACGTCTGTGGTTGGAGTTGGGGTGGTTATGACGTCTGTGGTCGGAGTTGGGGTGGTTATGATGGTTGTTTTCATGGTTGTCGTCGGAGTTGGGGTGGTTATGACGCCTGTGGTCGGAGTTGGGGTTGTTATGACGTCTGTGGTTGGAGTTGGGGTTGTTATGATGTCTGTGGTCGGAGTTGGGGTGGTTATGATGGTTGTTTTCATGGTTGTCGTCGGAGTTGGGGTGGTTACGACGTCTGTGGTCGGAGTTGGGGTGGTTACGACGTCTGTGGTCGGAGTTGGGGTGGTTACGACGTCTGTGGTCGGAGTTGGGGTTGTTACGACGTCTGTGGTCGTTTCTGTGGTTTTAAGTGTTGTGATCGTCGTGGTTGTTACGGATGTGGTTGTGGTTGCATCGGCTGTGGTGGGTTTCATCGAGGTCACGGGGACGGTGGTGGGTTCGGCTGTGGTTGCAGGTGTTGTTGTTGGACTCGTAGGTGGGACAGTTGGAGCTGAGGTGGTGGTGGACATCCCTTCAGGATCCCCTTCAATCATGGTGCTCGCTGACATTTTTGGATTCTCCGTAGAGAGCGTCAGCAGTGTCGAGATGACTGCGGGGGAAGTTTTCTTCGACGGCGCTCGAGGGGTCGATGGTGGATCCGTCTCCGTGATCGGCGTAGACACCATATCTGCTGTTGAAGGCACATGAGCGGTCGTAGGAGGAGGTGTAGGTGTAGGTGTGGTGGCTTCAGGTAGAAGGTAGTAGGTTTTATTGTGCAGGGTCTGATTGTCAGTTGTTGAATGATGATAAGTTGTATCTTGAGTTGCGTCGGTGTCAGAAACAGCAAATAAACCAACGGTAGCATCAGAGGTGACCAGAAGATCAGTCGTGTTCGTCTCTGAGGAAACCGTCGAGGAAACCAGAGTCACGTCTTCTGTCGACTCATCTCCGACGGAGGAGGAGAACATGGTGGAGACTTCGTAGCGACCTGCTGTCGTCTTAGCGGTGCCTCTAACTGACGAACTCTCCGACACATCCGTGGACGGGTCAGCCGTGAGCACAGCCGGACTCGAGGAGACAATATGGCTGCTGTTTAACACTGACAGCTCTGTGACTGAAGTGGGAACGTCAGGACTGAAGTACGTCGTCGACGACCTCCTGGTTCGAGGTTTGGTGACGTCGTCCACGGACGTCGAAGCTCCGTTTGTCACTGAACTGTGGACTTCTGAGCTGGTGGCTCGTCTGGTGCTTCTGTGGGTCTTGATTGTGTTTGATAATCGTTCATTAGTGACAGTCATCGCGGGACTTCTGATGGTGTAGACGGTGCCGGAGAGTCCCGGTGGTTTATGTGTGGATGAATAAAATAAGGTGGAGGAGCGAGTTGTGTCTGGAAAAAAGAGCAAAACATACAAAAACATTTAAAGAGCAACTCAACACCCTGTTTTACCTTCACAGTTCAAATTAGTGTTGATTAGTGTTCCTCCTCGCATGTTTCAGATGTTTTATTTTCCTAATATAACACCTGACGATCATCCAGAATTCATAGAAACATAATTACATGATGTAATTCTCATTTTAACGTAACTACAGAATGTATGTAGGATTAAAAGACTCATGTCTTTCACGATGGGTTCATGAGGTGCTTTATAATTTGAAGCTTGAAAGACTCAGGTTTGTACTAAAAGGTTCTGTGAAATCATTTCATGTTACTTGGGATCCTTTTTTGAACTATATACTTCGCTGGACTTTTTTCCTGGGCTGGAGGATTGAAACGTGTACATCTTCATTTATTTATTTAATTATTATTATAATTTATTCATTTTTTGTATTTTATTTTATTTTATTTTATTTTACTATTATTATTATTTTATTCTTTTTTTTTTTTCTCTCTTTGTGTTCGAAGTGTCTGGCCTGGCAGTGGGTGGGGGAAGAGGGGTGACAGTCAGATGTGCCAATCCACGTTTATTCTGTATTTTTGTTTCTTGTGCTGTGCATCACCCTGTCTGACTAAAATGTTCAAAATATTCTATGAATAAAGTTGGGAAAAAAAAAAAAAAGACTCATGTCTCAGCAGGATTTGTAGGAACCCGTATCTTCTTTACAGCCTCCTTTAAAAAGGCCTATCAGACAGCTGCAGCTCAACTTCCTCACTAACGGACCAAAAAGATAGACCATAATACTCCAGTCCACCGATCTTTACACCGGCTTCCTGTCTGTCAGAGAGTTCATTTCACTGCTGGTCATTTTCAACTTGGTGTAAGTTTCTGAAGGATGAGTTCAGGACCAACATCTAAAAATGTGTGAAAAAAAGGACACCAGGAAGTGATAAAGATCAAAGTGTCAGTGAATTTTAAAATGTCTGGTTTAGTATTCAACCATGTTCGGTCCCTCTGGACGCCGGCTGCGCGTCACGCCGTGCAGAAACACCGACGGCTTCTCTGAGATGTTGGCCGAGACTCGGACAGGAAGAACACTGCTGACGTTTTTCCTGCTGGACCGAGTGAACTAACGGAGGGAAGTCGGTATCAGGAGAGTCATCCTCTGTCTCTGACTGCCCTGAACTCAGTCATGCTCATCAGCACATTTCCTGTTTAGAGGCGCTGATGTTTAGCAGGTATCACGTTCATGTTAGCATGCTAGCACTTGCTAATTAGCAGTTCAGCTAAGGCTGCCATTAGCAGTGTTGCTTGCTTTTTCTTTTTTTAAAGCGAAGAAGCTAAAGAGCCAAAGCCTGCTGGAAAAGCTGCTCATCTTGATCAGAATATATATCCTAATTTATTTGTTGATTATATTTTGCATTGATTATCTGAACCTGCAAACTAATGGAGTAAAATATTTCCCCCTGAAATGTAGTAGAAGTAAAAAGCAGCTTGAAATGGAAAATACTCAACTGTGCTTCAGTACAGAAGTCACACAAAATGTACTTTTCACCACCACAGCTCATCAATAAATCTACCTGTTGTGTCTAAAGGTGTATATTTTTTGGACAGGAAGTCAAAAATGAGGTCGTAAAAGTTGCTAAAATCAGTGAGAAAGTCATACAATACAATAACAGCATGTAAAATCAATTAATCTGGGACCTCAGATCACCTGATGACAGATTATTTGTAGTCAAATAGTAATTATTGTAAAATTAAAAGGTGAAAGTTATTCATAATTAGAATACAAATACACCTGTAATACACCTGTGCTTACACAAAACTTCATATATTATAATTATGTGTTAATGAGTTAATTAAAAGCTTGTTTTTGCTGATCCTGTGACATCACTGCTGGGTGTGGCTACAGGTGAAGCACACCTGTGGTTCAGTTAACGTTAAACATGTCTTTAGCACAGGTGTGTGTCCTTATTAAGTCACACCTGTGGCGATCCTGTTTCCGCTCACCTGTCTCGGGGCATAATGACGTCATCAGCTGGGTCCCTCCCGTGTCGACGTCGTACTTCCTCCACCTTGAGGCCTGCAGGTTTCCTCCCATCACCACCCGTGACCCCTGTTTCTTCAGGTACATGTGCGTCCCAGCCAATCCAAACGCTCCCTCGGCGCCGTAGCAGCTCCACGCCGGCGCCCCACCGCAGTCCCTGAGCTTGGCGAGGCGGGCGTGGAGCGGCAGGCGAGGGTTGGGATCGGCCCAGAGACACCTGGACGACTGGGCGTGCATCAGCCTGGCCCCGCCCAGCCACGCCCACTGCTGGGAGGGGTTAGTGACATCACAACGTCCCAGGATGACGGGGCCCACCTGGCCTTGGGTCGACAGACACAACGTCCTCGGGCTCAACGTGATGAGGAAGCCCGCTGAGGAGACACAAGGGTGTCGGGTTAAAGGGGCAGTTCAGCCATTTTTTTAAATCCTTAAAAAAACTACGTCTGTGGAGAAATTATGTTAAGATACATGTAAAATATGTAAAAAATGTGAACTGAACCTTTAGAAGAGCACTTGTTAACAAAACTATAGGGAAATATCTGCTGATATACATATATTTATGTATATATAAGTGTCTATTTGCAGCTTTCTAAACCAATTTTTCCATTATTTTCAGTTTTCAGCCGCAGTTTGGTTAAGTTTAGGCAACAGAGCGACTTGGTTAGGTTTAGGAAAAGATCATATTTGGGTTAAAATAATTAGTCAACACAAACAGCAGCTGAAGGAAAACCCTCCCCCCTGTGCTGAAGGCTCCAAGGAGGGATACGAATATTAACAGTCGAGCACATTTTACACAAAATATACTAAAAAACTAAAATTATCCTTCAAATTAGAAATAAACGGTGGTGGAAGAAGTACAAGTAGTAATATCACAGGGTAGAAATACTGATACATGAAGAAAAAAAGTACAAAAGCATCAAAATAATACTTTAATAAAGTCATTTCACAGAATAACATCATCATTATATCATACGTCACTGCAGAATGGCCCATTTTTTAATAATGTTTATTATATTATTGAAGTATAATTATTAATGTGAAGCTAATTTCACTCTATTTATACATATTTTATATATTACTTTACAGCAATATTTTAAATACTGGACTTTTACTTGTTCTTGAGTGTTTTCAAAGTGATTTCAATACAATAACTTAAGTACATTTACTTGAGTACAGATACTATACTACTATACTAAATATTGTACTTTTTACTTTTCTACATTTATCTGTCAGATTTTCTGCATAAAACATATCAAGAGTTCTGAAATCATTAGCTAATTAATCAATTATCTGATTAACAAGAACAATTTTTCATATATTTCATGTTTTAGATTTAGATTTTAACACTTTAAGTAAATTATTCTTACATACTTTTATGTAAGTATGGTTTTGAAGGAGTATTTTCACAGTGTGATATCAGAATAATCAGTAATTACTGCACTTATTCACAAACGTGAGGTGCTTCTAGTCTTTAGTTTTCATGCTTAATACCTCCACTACACTACATCTCAGACAGAAACACCATTTTTATCACTGAGCACTCGTACTTTTAATACTTTAAGTACATTTTCCTGATTATACTCACATATTTTTACTGCAGCAACATTTTAAATGCACGTAAGACTTCATAGTTTACTTCATACGGTGAAAAACATAAATCATTCTTTACTGATGAATACTAATGATCTGATGAGTACTTTTACTTTTAACAGTAAGTACACATCCCTGATTATACTTTTAAGTAACATTTACAGTGCAGAACTTTTACTTGAGTATTTGGTATCGGTACTTTTACTAAAGTACGTGATCTGAATACTAATTCCACCGCTGGAAGAAGAAGAAGTCAGAGTGACCAACACAGTACTTACAGACTAATGTACCTGTTTGTCCCACCTAATCATGAACTGTGTTACCCACATTGCGTCCTGCACTTCTCAACATGTACACAGTGAGTATTTTTGCTGACGCAGTAGTTTAAAGCAATGAATAGAATTTGAGTTAGAAAACCTTTTTGAAATAAAGTTTGAGGATGTTTTCTAGACACAGGTCACAGAGAGTGTGTGTGTGTGTGTGTCCACAGATGAGGATGAACTTTACCTTCTCTGGACCACCAACACACCACCACTGTGATACATATATGATGTATATATATATATATTTATACTTACACACACAGCCGAACCTCACTAGTGTGAATAAAAGCAGAATCGTGGCGTCCATGTTTCTCTGCTGCAGCTCTGCGTGCGTCCTCCAGCTTCAGATGAGCAGAACAGGAGAGCTGAAGGGAAGTGAGTGTTTGTGGGGAGGAAAGAGTCAGCGAGCAGCGCTTCCTTCTATTCAATTGTTGTGGAGGTTTCAGAGTGAAGGAGTCCTCGCCGTGCTGGAAACGCTCGTCTGTCGGAAATACCAGAGTACATCCCGCATGTTCAGTTGTTCTAATAAACCTGAAGAAGAAAACATCCAGCAGCAGGAGGAGGAGGAGGAGGAGGAGGAGGAAGAGGAGGAGGTGAAAACAGCACAGATGGTTCATGGGGAAAATTATCACAAGTTTAATCAGAAATAGTCTTAATAACACAGACAGAGAAGAAGAGATACTAATACTACTAATACTAATAACTTTGTGTAGCTCCTTTAAAAATAGAGTTTACAAAGTGATAAATTAAGAGCAGGATGGTCAGAGGGCAAAAATAAGAACTGACAGACAAACAAAAATCAATTAAATACAGTTAAAACAAAAGACACAAACACAGCAGAGAGAGGAGGGAAGATGAGGACAGAAAACAACCAGATAAAAAGACCATTAAAAACCTTTAAATGTAAAAAATGAAAACAATAAAAAAAGATCTCAGGTCTTGTTTTTATTTAGTTTCAAATCACTCAGGAGAAACAAACATATGGGCAGAGGACTGTCTGCTGGCTGGGTGGATGAGAGGCAACAGCACCAGAGAGGGACAGGTTAGGATCAGAGTCCAGGTCCAGAACCGGGGTCGGCAACGGGCAGACAGACAGCGAAGCCAGGAAGGACACAGGTGAAGCTCGTGGTCGGGAACAGAAGGCCGAGGTGGTTACCAGGGCAGAGACGAGGAGCAAACAGGCAGTCAGGGGCAAACAGGAGAGCTGGAAGGTCGGGCGTGAAGCTAAGACAGTCTGACACTGAGGGAGTTCAGTCTGCTGCTGCACCTTAAATAGGCAGCTGAGTGCAGGTGAGTGCAGGTGCGGAACCAGGTGAGGGTGACTGCCACTGATTGGAAGGCGTGGCCAGGTGAGCAGGTCAGAGAGTGGAAAACTACCAGCAGCAGCAGACTGTGACATAAATACTCCACTTTAAGTCAAATGTTAAAAAGTTAAGTAGTACTGAGTACATTTACTCCAAGTATTTAAGGCTGCATCCACTTCTTTAAACTGTCTTTAACTACTTAAGTAGTAACTGGAGGTACAGTAACAACACAAAGTTTATATTCAGGACATTAAACAGTAAAATGTTAAACACAGTCTTCTACTACCAGTTACTCCCAAACAGAAGACTGAACAAACTGCTTCTCAGTCAACTTGATGGTGGATCATGTCCATGTTTTCTGGACTCTATCCAGACCTTCTGGAAGGACGTAGGAACAATAATCTCAAATATACTGGGTTTTAGTTTCAGCTCAACCTTTACATTTCTTTACTTTGGTCATATTCCTGATGGACTGAGCAAAAATGACATTTACCTGTTAAAGATTTTGCTGGCTGCAAGTAAAGAGGCCATTACAAAATGCTGGCTCCAAAAAAACAGCTGGTCTTTTTGTTAATATTGTTAAACATCTACATCTCTTAGAACAGATGACCCACTCCATACGACTCCACACAGAACTAGGAAAAAAACGGTGGGAAAAATGGTGTATTTATTTATCCAGTGAGACAGATATTTAACTTTACTGTGTGTGACAGCACATCGTCAAGATGCTAAACTTGCCTTGACTCACTCTCATCCCATGACCTCACATGTTCATTCTGTATTGTGTTTGTTTAAATAAAAAGTTTTAAAAAAAAACAGTAAAATGTTGAAAGAACAACAGTGCTGATGCTGCACGCGCTGAAATGAATGAATGAATTCAGAAAAGTTCAGAAGATCAGGATTATTTAGGTTAATTAAGTTTTCACAACACGGTGCGTACAATAAAAATAAAAAGCAGGTACAACAAGTCAATCAGAAATAAAATAGGCCTTTTACAGTAAAAGAAAATTAAAAATATAATTTAAAAATGAGTGTAATGATCTGTTTTTTAAATGAAAATGAAAAATTGTACAGTTTGTGCTGAAAATATTGACCAATGAATGTGCAAAGATCAATAATAGTAAGAAGAACAGAGGCAGTGAAACTTTACAGTAAACACATGAAGGGATCTTTGATCTGAAGTCATCATCCGATCACTGTGAATATTAATTCTCTCTGTCTCAGCCAATAATATTTCAGTCCATAACGAGAGTTGCTGTGATGTTTGTGATGGAGAACAATTAATATTCAATTATTGATTAATATTCTGTCTATTCCCTGAAAAGCTGCTCTTTTTAAAACGCTTAAACTCAAAACTCCGTCGAGTTGTTGAGAGTTTCCACGTTTAGTTATTGATCATCTGTTGTCAAACTTAAAGGAAAGAGAAACAATCAGAGTCCTTAAAATTCAAACCCTCTCCTTCCTCCTGCTCTTATCTTCAGGCGTAATGCTCCTTTTAGTGGGACGGGGTGTTAAATCAAACCCCCCCGTCCCACCAGCACCACTGACATCCTGTCCTGGTCAGGAGGAAGAGGAGGAAGAGGAGGAAGAGGAGGGTGGAACGTCTCCTCCACCCTCCACATCCTGACTGCAGCCTTCACACACACACACGACACCCTGAACCTCCACAGCTGCTCCGAGACTTTAAAACTTTTTTCAACTTCACATCGTCGACAAACATCAGCATTTTGTTTCTGTAACAGCAGAAACTTCATTTCTCCATAAAAGAAAATCATTTTTTAATCAATAAAAATCAGTATTTTGTGCCAAATTGTTGGTTTCTTCAGTAGGAACCAGTGGAACAAGTGTTATAATGATCCTGGCGTACATGGATACATCATCCCACACTTGTTCTTTTTAATTATTATTTTATTATTTTCACGAGTTTGTGTTCATGTCTTCAAGTCTCATGTGAGTTAGAGGAGGTTTCAAAAAACACAAAATGTTCTACACTTTAAATCAAACAGCTTCATCTACATCAATAAACTTCATGCAGCTCCTTCATTGTAAAACCAACGAACAAATAAATGGCAAACTTCAGCCCGAATGATGAAAATCATGGATTTACAAAACGTGTTAAAACAGCTGATTACTGGTCATTTACACAAAATAATCTGTAATATTTTCAGGCTCGGCAGAAAAAATGTGCAGGAAAAATAAGTTCCCTTCCTGAAACATTACTCAGGTTTTTAATGATCATCCAGACAAAAGAAATCTGCAAAAATAAAGAACATTTATTGTATTTTCTGTTTCTTCAAAACAAAGTCTGTCCTCCTGTTACTTTGCCTGCTATTCTGAGATTTAACCTTATTCAGCATGAAATCACAAAATCCATGTAATTAAACAATGGTGGAATTTAACAAACTGCATTTACTTGAGTTTTATTACTTAATATTTCTGCTCTACACTTTAATGCAGAAGTAGAAGAAGTTTTCACTCGGTTGGAGCGTTGGAGGCGCATGAGGCCAAAAAAGTTTGATTTCCCAGGAATTAAATGCATCTTCCGCATTGTTGGGTCCATAGAACAAGCTGGCTAACTTCCTGTTAGCCCTCCACTAACTTCCTGTTAGTCCTCCGCTAACTTCCTGTTAGCCCTCCGCTAACTTGAATGGGAAAAAGATAACTTAATCATTCAGCTCTTCTAGACTTTCCAAATGCTGTCGGACATTTCACGGGATGTGACGCTGCCAAAAAAACTTTAACCGCTGATTTCCAGGCGTCTCGTTCACCATGTGAGTCATTTTGGGCCCAAAGGCATCATGTGATTGGTGCCATTGTTTTTTAATTACATGGTTTGGCCACTGTGGAAAAATGGCTTCAAAGCCATGCGTACTTCCTGGAGGCTTGAAGTCACATGCTTCATGCACGCCATCATTTATACATATTACAGTTTTATCAACTTTTCCACCTTGGTTTTTTTTTGGATATTTTTTGTGATATAAAACAGGTGGATGGAAACACACCTGCTGTCTGAGACCTTCACCTACCTTCACCTGGACGTCGTTTGCTGGTTCTGTCCATTCAGAGGTCAGAGGTCAAGTTCAGCTCCTGAACAGCGTCTGTGGCTTCAGCAGAAAGCCACCGCTCCACGACGCGGACTTTCAGAATAAAAGTTTGATGTTCTGCTGCCGTAGTCGTCCAGCCTCTGCTGTGAAATAGATCCACGTAGACGAGCTGCTCTTGTTCTTCTCTGACAGGTAACATTACAGTTATTGATGATGCTGGAAAAAAAGTCACCTGTAGGAGAATCGTAAGCATGAAAAGAAGTCTTTTTAGATCTTCAGAGCGTCTTCTCCTTGTCGAGCTTCTCCTCACAGCAGCTGAACAGTCCCAGTGGTAGAGTTCCTCCTGCTTGTTCAGTCTTAGAGACGGGCGAGGCTGCAGGAGGGCCACGTCCCCCGGGACCACGTCTCAACTCAAGACATTGGAGTGGTGGTGGGGGGTGTCTGCACGGTCCGAGGTGAGCCGGGGCGGACCAACAAAGCCCCTTCCTCTAGAACTCCTCCTCTACATCCTCATCTTCTACTCAAATCTTATGTAACTTTCTCCTCTGTTGAGCAAAAGCCTCACTTAAAGCTGCAGCGTGCACAGGTTTTTATGTTGAAGTGACCATAAATACACAAAAAACAAGTTCGCACAAACGAGGACTTTGTTTTGACATGTACATAACAAACACAGCAAGAGAAAACGAGAAAGCAAAAAGCAAGTGACTGTTAAGTCACTGTTAAGGGAACATAGAAGGGAATATAGAATAAATCATTAACAATAAGAAATATATAAAGTATATAGAGGGCTACATGTGTCTGTTTTGAAACCTTACCTCCACTTTCTTGACCCTCGGCGGACACCGTAGATTCCTTTGCGCTCACCTGTCCCAGCTGGAGCTCCATCCGTCGTACCTCCACACAGCTCGTCCCATTTAACTCCCATCATGCCAACTGCACCTGGCACAGCTTCAAAAACATCCTCACCTGTCCTGGTGCTCTTTAGCCTGCTAACATCCAGCAACTCTTCTGTAATGTAAAAGTGATCTTCATTAGTTATCAGCTGTGCTCTCATCGCACACTGTGTCTGAAACTTTCTACACTCACTTGCTCTCTTACGTTTCCTTAATTCCACCATTTTGGGTCACCTGTAGCACATTTCTTCTTCTATTACTCATTTTATAGAGAAGCTGCCTCGTTCAAGACAGTTACTCCACCTAGTGGTGAGACTAAGAAGTACAATACAGTCCAGCGCAGGTTCCATGTGTGGGCCGTGTTCCAATACATTTTTAGAAATGAAAATTGGCCCGCGGGCCGTAGTTTGGACACCCCTCTCTAAATGGACCATAATTTACTAAATGAACATCCTGCTGTGCTGAAGAAGACTGTAAACTAGAGACTGAGAGCAGAAACTCATCAGGAAAATGTTCCATCCAATCAGACTCCTGTTGCATCCTGGGTGCTGCTGCAGGATCCTGGAAGCGAACAGGTCCTGGAGAAACAGCAGATTACAGCGTCGCCAATGAAGCACAAACACTGTTAGATGTTAACTGGGACACGTTAAACTATAATTTCTGGAAATCTGGAGGCGCGTAAACATGAAGAAATCAGCTGTTTTAGCATTAGAGTGTAAAATTATTTAATTCACGTCTTCGTATGTGAATGCTGCACGTTTTAAATGTTTTTAAATGTGAATTTATATCAAACATGTTTGTTATTTTGATGAGAGAGTTTAAAGAAACATCAGCTTCAACTCCGAAAAATCCTTGTTTCTTGATTCGAGATGATGATACAGTGTGTGTGTGTGTGTGTGTGTGTGTGTGTGTGTGTGTGTGTGTGAATACACAGTGTGTATCGTGTCGGGTCCTCACTTGTGTGTTTAACCTCCGTTGTTAAGAAGGAAGTTTCCACCCTCAGCAGGAAGTCATGCTGTTTAACCTCGACTGCTGCAGAGCCGAGGACGAACCCAGACGACACACACACACACACACACACACACACACACACACACACACACACACAGACACACACACACACACACACACACACTTGATCGAGTCCACTAAAACTTTCCTCACAGCCTCATAGAAACCATCTTTTATCCACATTATGGGGACAATAACATGGTCCCTGTAAGGTGAATTGATCTATGTCCCCACATTATCAATACCAGAACACACACACACACACACACACATATTATTCATCAAGCCCACTAGAACTGAATCTTGACCAAATACTGACTTTTAAACCCAAAATAATCTCTAATAACCATCATTTATCCACATTATGGGGACAATAACATGGTCCCTGTAAGGTGAATTGATTTATGTTCCCACATTATCAATATCAGAACACACACACACTTGATCGAGTCCACTAAGATCTCCAAGTTTCTAAAACTTTCCTCACAGCCTCATAAATAACATTTAGCCACATTATGGAGAAGACGGTCCCTGTAAGGTGAACTGATCTATGTCCCCACATAATCAATACCAGAAAACACACACACACACACATTATTCATCAAGCCCACTAGAACTGATTCAGGTTTTAAATAACCAGAATCTTGACCAAAAACTGATTTTTAAACCACATTATGGGGACAATAAGATGGTCCCTGTAAGGTGAACTGATCTATGTCCCCACATTATCAATACCAGAACACACACACACACACACACACACACGTTTGTGAGGTTAAAAATGACCTGTGATTTTAACATATTGAAGAAGAAAAACAGCTCTTTCAAAAAACATCTTTTAAATCAGTTTATTACTATTTAGCTAAATTATTGTCTGTTTGCGCTCATTTAAATTTAATATGGAGCAGAAACAACAGTCGAACCCAGAACCTGTCGTGTCAGCCTCCACATCCAGACGGCTCAGATCATCCATCTGTCCTCGCGCCGGTCCGAGGTCAGGGTCCGGGCGTGTGTTCAAGGCCCCGCTCACTGATTGGCCGAGGAAGTGTCTAATTGCAGAGGAAGAGGAGGTTTTCCTGAAACCGAACCTGCAACGAAAGACGAGGAGGAAGAGTTTTATGGCTCTGCGTGCGTGTCTGGACTTTTTATGTGCAGTGTTTTTACTGTGTTATTTGTTGCTTAAAGATAAACATAAAAAAGTAAAACAAGAAATATTTGAATGTTTTAAATCCCATGAATTCTGTTAGTGGAGCTTCAGTCCTCTTTTTCATTTTGAAGGATGCTTTGAATTGTTTACACTTTATTTCCTCCACAGCAGCAAAGTTCAGTCTCTATTGTTGCTGTTTTTTATTGTTTGTTGATTGTTTATTGTTGTCTAGGTAAGGTAAGGTAAGAAGATAAGGTAAGGTAAGATCAGGTAAGAAGATAAGGTAAGATCAGGTAAGGTAAGATAAGGTAAGATAAGATAAGATAAGATAAGGTAAGGTAAGGTAAGGTAAGGTAAGGTAAGGTAAGGTAAGGTAAGATAAGATAAGATAAGATAAGATAAGATAAGATAAGATAAGATAAGAAGAAAAGGTAAGATCAGGTAAGGTAAGATAAGGTAAGGTCAGATCAGGTAAGGTAAGGTAAGATAAGATAAGATAAAGTAAGGTAAGGTAAGAAGATAAGGTAAGATAAGGTAAGGTGAGGTAAGGTAAGGTCAGATCAGGTAAGATAAGGTAAGGTAAGGTAAGATAAGGTAAGAAGATAAGGTAAGATCAGGTAAGGTGAGATAAGGTAAGATCAGGTAAGGTAAGATAAGGTAAGGTCAGATCAGGTAAGATAAGGTAAGGTAAGGTAAGATAAGGTAAGAAGATAAGGTAAGATCAGGTAAGATCAGGTAAGATAAGGTAAGATATTCCTTCATTACTCTCACATTGGGGACCGTCACAGTGTTACAGCAGCCAACAGAAACAGAACTTCAATAAAACAATAAATAATAATACACATAATCTAAACAAGATGAAAATAGGGACGATGTCTACGAGGGAATATGAATAAAAGGGGAATATAAAAAGTATTTCACTTTAACTTTGTTCTAAATAAAAAGTTCATGCAGGAATAACGATAATGACATTTAACATGGTGAGTTTTTAACAGGATTACCAGGTTAAAATACAGCGGAATGCTCCTTTAAAGCGGTGCAGTGCCGTCACACACCAGAAGGGGGCAGCACACCGTCCCAAACCCCACCGGGCCTCCGGGATAAGAGGCTCCCCGTCCTCACGTCACACCACGTCACACCACATCTGTCTGCAGCTGCTTCACTGCAGCTCAGCCGTCGGGTTTCTCTGCAGGTACGATGCACCTCCTGGTTCTCCTTCTCACCTGGGCGGGGGGAGGAGCGGCCGGGGGCGGGGCCGTGAGCGGCGTCTGTCCGGCCGTGTGCAGGTGTGAGGGCGTCGGGATGCTGCAGAGGGTCGACTGTGTGGACTCCGGCCTGAGATCAGTCCCCCCCGACCTGAGCAGCCTCACCTCGGCTCTGTGAGTACAAACCAAAGCTTTTCTTCCTCCACATTTAATCATCAAGTTAAATTATGTTTTCTGAATCAACCTCACAGGTGCAGGTGATGTGTGTGTGTGTATAAAGACATTAATTAGAAATCAAACAAACAAACTGTGTGAGGTGTAAAAGATTTCACATGTTGGAGCTCAGAGTCACTTTTAACTGAACGTGCAGGAAGTTTAGGAGTTTAAAAACACATTTGCTCCATAAAATCTAGAGAACATGAGCTGTAAACAAAACCACTTCTGGAGAACCAACAAATTAAAAAGCACTGATATTAAAAAAAGAAGAAGAAGAAAGAGAAAGAAGAAGAAGAAGAAGAAGAAGAAGAAAGATGTAGTTCAGCTTCAAAGCAAATTAAACTCCAAAGATAAAATTCAGTCAGAAAGTTTGTTTCAAATGAGATTTTTTAGAGGAATTTTGTTTGACTAAAGCAAAATATCCCAGACAGAGAAGTTTACCGAGCAGCTGTGAGGAGGAAGTGGAAACATGTTTGACATTAAATACGTTAGATAATAAAATAATAAATATTGTCCCCTTAGTGAGACGAGCAGGTTGTTTTAGTTTGGTTCTGATAGTTTTGTCCTGTTTGAACGTTTACAGAAAGTTTATTACAGAGTGAATTTTCTGACTTTGTTTTGGTCTTTTTGGTGCATAAAGTAAAGACTCACTGACTTATTGTTTTGATCTGGTAATATAATATAATATATAACATAACATAACATAACATAACATAACATAACATAATTTAATTTAATATATAATATAGTATTATATATATATATATAGAAACCAAGCAGAACGAATCAAAACAGGAAAAAACTGCAGCTTCAATATTGTGTAAATATTATATATATACACATACATACACACATATAAATATATATATGTGTGTATGTATATATATTATTTTCAGACGTAACATCGGCTGCATCCATCACCTCAGATACAGAAACACACACTAACTACGTTATGTAGTAACACAAAGTTAGAAAAAACATCATCGAGGACAAAGAAGAAGAAAAAGACTTTGCAGAAGTGTGTGTGTGTGTGTGCTTCAGATGGTGCATAAAATAAACCCAGAAAAAAATGACAAAAAGAACTGCAAGAAACATAAAAATAAAACAAAATATATTCATAGGAATATATTTTATATATTTATATATATATTTGTTTATATACAGAATATGAAAACAACAAAAAACATAAAACATGCAAAATGTGCAGAAAGTAAAATATGAAAAAAAAAAAACATGCAAAGTTTATTATAATTATTGTTGTATATATTATATATATATATATATATATTATATAAAGTTATAGAGAATTTGTACACGAGTTTAAAAATGTGCATTAATGTAACTTAATGTTTTATCTTGTTTGAACTGATTTGATTTGATTTGATTGAATTTTATGTGGTGAAAACGGGCTGAAATATTTCTAACAAAGTTTATTGATTTAAATAAATAAATGAATAAACACATAAATATATAAATATAAATACATTAATGAATGAATTAATAAACAAATAAATGTATAAATAAAAAACTAATTATGAATAAATAAATGAATGAATGTACAAATAAATAAATACATTAATAATTAAATAGATAAATAAATACATGAATAAATAAATATAGATAAATAAAGTGGGTTAGGACTCGATGTGTTGAAGTTAAACTGGAGTGAAGCTGAAGTGAAGCTGAATTTAAGCTGAAGTTAAACTGAAGTGAAGTTGAGGTGAAACTGAAGTGAAGCTGAAGTTAAACTGAAGTTAAACTGAAGTGAAGCTGAAGTTAAACTGAAGTTAAACTGAAGTGAAGCTGAGGTTAAACTGAAGTTAAACTGAAGTTAAACTGAGGTTAAACTGAAGTTAAACTAAAGTTAAACTGAGGTTAAACTGAAGTTAAACTGAAGTGAAGCTGAAGTTAAACTGAAGTGAAGCTGAGGTTAAACTGAAGTTAAGCTGAGGTTAAACTGAAGTTAAACTGAAGTTAAGGTGAGGTTAAACTGAAGTGAAGCTGAAGTTAAACTGAGGTTAAACTGAAGTTAAGCTGAGGTTAAACTGAAGTGAAGCTGAAGTTAAACTGAGGTTAAACTGAAGTGAAGCTGAAGTTAAACTGAGGTTAAACTGAAGTTAAGCTGAGGTTAAACTGAAGTTAAACTGAGGTTAAACTGAAGTTAAACTGAGGTTAAACTGAAGTGAAGCTGAAGTTAAACTGAGGTTAAACTGAAGTGAAGCTGAGGTTAAACTAAAGTTAAGCTGAGGTTAAACTAAAGTTAAGCTGAAGTTAAACTAAAGTTAAGCTGAAGTTAAGATGAAGTTAAACTGAGGTTAAACTGAAGTTAAACTGAAGTTTACTGAGGTTAAACTAAAGTTAAGCTGAGGTTAAACTGAATTTAAGCTGAGGTTAAACTGAACGTCTTCCTGCTTCTTTTCGGACGTTGGTTGTTTACTGAAGCTGTTTGTTGGGAGTTTCTTTGTTTCTCTGCTGTGAAGTTTATTGGTTTGTCTTTTATTTCTTTTAGTAAAATGTAACGAGAGACTAGAAGCAGAATCAAAGTCATGACTGACTTCTGTGACTTTTATTAAAACTAGAAGCAACAAGTGAGGAGGAGCTCCTGATGTTAACAGGTATCAAATAAACGAACCTCGTGAAAGAAAGGAGGAATTAATTAATGAGTTAATGAACACGGCTTCGTTAAAGTTAAACACTTCTTTATTATCGTGGCTGCGTGATTAAAAACAGACCGTCTGGGATCCTGAGCTGGTTTTTAATCACTTTACTCATCAGGATGCTTTAAGTTACAAAACACAAACAACAATTAACAATTAATCGATTAAAAAATACTGCGTCAAAATAAAATAAAGCTTTGAGTCATCAGGTCAAACTGTTATAATGTCAGTAAAATATTAAAATAAGTTAAAGAAGAAGTAAAATACAAACAGGATGTGCTGGAAATGTGACTTATTGATCATTTTAGCAACAAATTAAAGGTCTGAAAAGCAGGTTTGGTACATTAAAGGTGAGAATGATTAATTATAGATAATTATAGAACTATACAGCTCCTCACTCTGAGTGTATGTTATTACTATTACTACTATTATTATTATTATTATCATAATAAGTACAGCGCCTTACTATGATTGTGCATGTTGTTATATATTTTTATTAGTAGTGGTATTATTGTTATTATTATTATTATTATAAGACTCTGGACTCACCTGGTTTGTGTTTGAAGTTTATTCTTATTCTTTTGGAGCTGTGTGTTTCCCCCTGGGGATTATTAAAGGAGTTCTGATTATCTGATTATAGATAGAAAGAAATGGATGGAAATAAACTGAAGTAAATGGAAATGGAAGTGAGATGTTGGATACAAATGATAAACATAAATGAAAAAAGTTGCAGCCGTGAAGGAAAGTTTGCTAAAGGAGCACAAATAGAAAAAAAAAAGGAGGATTGTGAGACAATTAGAGGAAATTAAAATAAAGGAAAAACATCACAAACGACAAAAAGACGACAGAAAACAAACATCGTTCCTCTTTAACGTCGGTTAAAGTTTGAGTCGTTTTTCCTCCTGAAGTGTTTCTGACATTAAAAAACTTTAACTTGAGTCCCCGAAGACATTTTTTAATGACAAGTTAAACCTTTATTTTGAAAAATATGTATGTTTGTGTGATTAATTTGATCAATTAATTGTGTTTATGCAGGAGAAAGAAAAAAGATAATACTATTAATATTAATATTTGCACACAGAAAACTGAATTCATGTTTATTTATCCTGCCCTTCACAATAAGATGACGAATCTGAGTTTTACTTCATTCTTCTGAGAGATCAAACATTTAGTTTTCTTCATGTTTTTTAATTTAAAATGTTCTTAAATCTCTTAACACTCTATAAAGTAATGCTGTTAAATTCTTTACTTTACTTTGCTCTGGATCTGACACACACACACACACACACACACACACACACAATAGAATAAAGTAAAATAAAATAAACATTAAATATAAATAAATAAATAAACTAAATGTATGTATATAAATAAATTACAGTAATAATATAATATTAACATGTCAAACTCACAGTGAGAACAAATAACTATATTTTAGTTTCAGTAAATAATAAATATATATATAAAGAAATAACCACTGGCGAAGAGCTGCAGTTCTGATTTATTGATCCAAAGTCTGATTGGTTTCGTGTTTTTCACTGTGTGTGTGTGTGTGTGTGTGTGTGTGTGTGTGTGTGTGTGTGTTGTGAACACGCTGTGTTTGGTTTCAGAGACGTGAGCATGAACGAGCTGTCGGAGCTTCCTGCCCACGTCTTCGCCGGCCTCCAGCGCCTCCACGAGCTGTGAGTAAAACCTGCGGCGGCTCGTTTTGTCCAGATGTGCAGCCTCACGTTTCAAACTAGTTTACAGAGAATCATCCAAAGAAAATGTGAATTAATGTTTGTTTTCATCAAAACACACTGGTGGAAACTGTGGAAACAGACTGACCTGGTTTCATATAGTACTTATTCTGATATAATTTATATAAAACACAATATGATAATAACTTTTTAACTGAAAATGATTTTCCATAACTTCCATTTAAAACATTACATCATAACATTATTATAATATAATATAACAGTGGACACATCAGACCTCTTCATACTGGGTTTAATGCTTCTTCTGTTTTATAATTATACTTTATTCAATAATGATATTTTCAATTCTGAAAAAAAGGTGGTGAATAAATCTCTTCTGTGCTTTGGAAACAAAATTAGTGCAACAGGAAACTAACTAATGTTATCAAATCAGTACAGATTAGTGCAAATACATACATGGAGTGCAAATTACTGTGTGAACAGAGCGTCAGTGGACCCCGAGAGGTCAAAGGGTGACTGTTATTTTAAAACCGGGGCCCTATTTATATGTATTTTGTTGTCTGAATGATGAATCCCTACAGAGAGAGACCTGGAAGATCCTTTTGGTTTAACCACAAACAGCTGTTTTATCGCTCTCTTCACCATCTACCAGACTCCATTGACAAAAACAGTGATTTTAGCTCACAGAAAAGGGGAATTTAAAACACCAAAATCGCACAAAGTCTGATGTTCTGCTTGGTAAAATTACTAGTTCAGAACTAACCCTTTTTAAAAAAGTCACACAATAACACAAACAAGAAAAACAATCAAGGCAGCAGCAGACCAGCAGCTCCTGTGTTCTGTGAGCTAAAATCCCTGTATTAGTGAATGGAGTCTGGTGTGTGTGCAGAGAGCGATATAACGGCTGTTTGTGGTTAAACCAAAAGGATCTTCCAGGTCTCTCTCTGTAGGGATCCTTTCCATGATGCTGTCACACACTTAGAATAACACTCTGAGCCTGTCAGTGGATCAAACAAGCACTTTTAGTGGACCTACTGTGATCCCAAAGGATTATCTTGCAGCCATTGCAGCCTAAGGCAATCAACTGGACCAATTCCAACACTTTTTCCAACACCTTCCAGTCATGTAGACACCAGGATATGTACAAAGAAAATGGAGTTATCCTTGAGCCAACTAACTATATCAACTAAATTAAAGAATATTTGATCATTTAATTCATTTTTTAAGCAAAAACATGAAACCTGATCTTGTTCCAGATGAACTAACACATCTGAGACAGAGCCAGAAACACTAAACACGTTTAAATGAAACTCCTCAGCCCGCTGCTCTGGGTGTGTGTGTGTGTGTGTGTGTGTGTGTTTGTTATATAGATTCAGGATAATAAAAACAACAGCACCTCATTAGTTTGACCCCTTCTGACGGAGACTCAGGCACACACAGCAGATCGTGTGTTCATGTCATGAGGAAAACAACGTGAGCTGAACTGTCACCTAAAAGACGCAGAACTGAAACCGAAACACATCAAACTGAATAAAGTGACTCAAAAAAGACAAAACTGATGAATACAAAACGTTAAAAGTTAAATTTAAAGCAGGGGTGTCCAAACTTTTTTCCCAGAGGGCCACATACATACATACTCACTAGAAGTGAGCTATGCTGCTAACTTTAATCCACTACAGGTGAATCAATCAAATGGAGGTAAATTCTGCTTGATAACTGAATATGATTCAAGACAGAAAAAAAACAGCCTTTCCATTAGTGGGCTTTCATTTATTAGTTGTGGTACAAGCTGGTCTTTGCCTTGTAGGCTCTTGTTAAGGTGATCAGGTGATCAGTGAGATCCACTAAACATGGCAACCATCAGCATCAGAGAGGGAAGCTTGAAATAGTCTGTGTTAGAGCCCTGGTGCTCGAATTAACAGTCTTACCTCCACTTTGGTGCCCCTCGGTGGACACCGTAGATTCCTTTGCGCTCACCTGTCCCAGCTGGAGCTCCATCCGTCGTACCTCCACACAGCTCGTCCCATTTAAGTCCCTTCATGCCAACTGCACCTGGCACAGCTTCAAAAACATCCTCACCTGTCCTGGTGCTCTTTAGTCTGCTAACATCAAGCAGCTCCTCCGTAATGTAAAAGTGATCTTCATTAGTTATCAGCTGAGCTCTCATCGCACACCGCGTCTGAAACTTTCTACTCTCACTTGCTCTCTTACGTTTTCTTGATTCTGCCATTTTGGGTCACCTGTAGCAGATTTCTTCTTCTTCTTCTTCATTTTATAGAGAAGCTGCCTCGTTCAGGACCGTTACTCCACCTAGTGGTGAGACTAAGAAGTACAATACAGTCCAGCACAGGTTCCATGTGTGGGCTGCATTCCAATACATTTTTAGAACTTCCTGCAGGCCAATGAAAATTGGACCACAGGCCGCAGTTGGCCCGCGGGCCGTAGTTTGGACACCCCTGACTTAAAGGATACCCTGTTCCCAAGATATGCCCTGTTCGTACATATCTTGGTGTCTAAAAAAAGAGCTTGTTTGATCCACTGACAGGCTCAGAGTGTTATTCTAAGTGAGTGACAGCATCATGGAAAGGATCCCTACAGAGAGAGACCTGGAAGATCCTTTTGGTTTAACCACAAACAGCACACACACCAGACTACATTCACTAAAACAGGGATTTTAGCTACCAGGACACAGGAGCTGCTGGTCTACTGCTGCCTTAATCGGTCAGGTTGTTTGCGTTGTTGCGTGAGTTTGGTGTTTTAAAGGATCCAACACAATGTTTATGTGACACAAAATAACACAAACAAACTAACCAATCAAGGCAGCGGAGGACCAGCAACTCCTGTGCTCCACAAGGTAAAATTCCTGTTTTTGTGAATGGAGTCTGGTGTATTTGCAGAGAGCGATATAACGGCTGTTTGTGGTTAAACCAAAAGCACTTTTAGTGGACCTACTTATTTTATTATTATGTTTTGGTTGCTTAATTACACGAAAGTGAACGTAAACCTGAAGGGTGAAAGTGAAGCTGAGAGGAAATGACATCACCAGGTGTGTGTTTCACCTTCAAACTGCACTAATTGTGTTTCCCGTCTCTCTCTCATTGCAGCCGTCTGGCAGGAAACAGTTTGGCGAAGATCTCCAGCGAAGCTTTCAGAGGACTCGTCAGTCTGAAGCTGCTGTATGTGCTGCTTTTTTTTTTAAAATGATCTTATTATCATAAAATATGGGGAGTTTTTTATTTTAAATGTATTTTTTCTTTGGCTGTTATGTCGTACAGCCACATTATAAACACACAGTATTGTTAGTCAGTGAAACCTCTATATGTACAATACTGAATGTAAAAAATAAAGCTCCTTTATAATATTAATATTTATTTACTTTATAATATTCCCCCTAAAATACAGAAGCTTATTGCTGCCACCAGGACAAAATATTACAGATTATTAACAAATAATAAGTTATAACTTATTATTTGTTTAGTTTTTTGTTTTATGACTTTGTGAAAGAAGGAAAAAGGCTCAAAGTTTAATGATTTATCAAAATAAAATGAAACGTGATAAGAAGAAATGTAAAGTAATGTGGTTGTAATGTGAAAAGGACGTCATAAAAACAACTGAATGTTTTTTTTTTCTTTCACAACAAAACTAATTATTATTTGATGATGAGAAACTTTTCTTGTTTTAATGAGAAATAACGAAGATTGAACATTGTGAGATGTAAAGAAATAAAATTATACGTAGTTATAACAAAAAACACGTTTTTTACTTCATGGTGTGTAAATCATGTAAAACTCTTATTAAATTTCTTTTAAAAATATTATTTAATCTGAACTTCATTAAATAATTACTATCTGATAACCTTGTTATTTGTTATTTGATGGCAAAAACAACTGAGGTGACTCACTGGAGCTGAGTTTAACATCATCGTCGTTTTAGTCAAACTTTCTTTGTGTTTATGAAAAGTTTATTAAAAACCAGTGCAGTGTGACCTTTGACTGGGAGCATCCCGAAATAAGTTTGCTGAGATTCTTATATTTGTGAGTTGTTGTTGTTGTTTTTCGCTGGTTGATGATTAAACAGATTTATTTCGTGTCGTCATGCAGAAGTCTGCAGAACAACCATCTGAGGACGGTTCCCTCGGACGCTCTGGAGAACCTGAAGAACCTGCGCTCTCTGTGAGTGACTCGGCTCAAATGCCTAAAAACAAGTTTGTGACAAACAAAGGTAGATGTACAGGAGAGCAGCTCATGAGTTTGGATCCATCTCCTGATCCAAGCGGGTTCCACGGAAAAACCGGTAAAGCAACACGAGCTGCACCGAAAAGAAGAAACAGAACTGAACTCAAAATACAGCAACCTGAACAAAGTGGCTCAAAACCGATGAACACAATAAGTAAATTAACTAAACATATACATCAAATAGATGTTTGCATCTAATTCAGTTTATACATAAATATAAAAATTAACTGGGAAACACCACAAACTGCATGTGGCCACCATGAAGTCATCTGTTGGTTTGTTTTGAAGCCTCAAGTGTGGCTTTACGGGCGTCGCCATCTTGTTTTTTTGGAGCCAGAAGTGACATTTGTTCCACGCCCCTAAAGCCCCTCCTCTTCCTGGTGTAGCTTCCTCTAAATGGACCATCATTGACTAAATGAACGTCCTGCTGTGCTGAAGAAGACTGTAAACTAGAGACTGAGAGCAGAAACTGTTCACTGAGCTGATAAATCAAATTTCCTCATTGACTTCCATCCAGTCAGACTTCTGCTTGGAGCCAGTGGAGTCGCCCCCTGCTGGACATTCACAGACCCAGAAGCTACGTCCACATTGTTTTTACAGTCTGTGTTCGGCTCATAGCTTCATGTCGTTGGTTTTAATGGAAAATGACTCGTTGCTCGTCGTGTGAACGCGGCATTAGTGGACGGATGAGTCAGCGTCATGAAAAAAACCTCTCTGAAACATCGTGTTAAATAATAAAAGGTAAAACATGGAAAAAAGACAGAAAAACAATATCATAATGGCAAGGCAAGTTTATTTGTATAGCACATTTCTGCAACAAGGCAACTCAAAGTGCTTTACATATCAGCAAAACGAGAACATAAAAGCAAATTTAAACATACATTATTTAAAAACAAACAAGAGCATTAAAACAGATATAAAAAGAAGTAAAATAAAAGGGAGATAAAACAGATTAAAAAGATATAAAATAATAAAATAATGTTACAGTACAGTTAATAAAAGGCGTCAGCAAACAAAAAGGTCTTCAGTGGTGATCTAAAGGCACTGAGGGTTCTGGCAGACCTGCAGGGTTCTGGGAGTTTGTTCCAGATGGTGGGTGCATAGAAACTAAATGCTGCCTCACCCTGTTTACCTCTGACTCCAGGTACCGATAGAAGACCAGTATCGGATGATCTAAGAGGTCTGGACGGCTCGTAGTTGAATAAGAGGTCAGAGATGTATTAAACCACCTAAACCATTTAATGCTTTATAAACCGTCAGCAGGATTTTGAAATCTATTCTGTGAGAAACTGGAAGCCAGTGCAAAGATCTGAGGACTGGGGTGATGTGGTCCACTGTCTTGGTGTTAGTGAGGACTCTGATGGACTTTTTAGTGAGACCTGTAAAGACACCGTTACAATAGTCAAGCCTGCTAAAGATAAATGCATGGACTAGTTTTTCCAAGTCCTGCTGGGACATAAGTCCTTTTATCCTTGATATGTTTTTAAGATGATAGTAGATGATGATGAAGATGATGCTAATAATAATGATAAGAAGAAGAAAAACAATGCGGATGGACAGATATTCCTATTTGCATTTTAATGTGTAAAATAAGATAAGTTAAGGTAAGATAAAATATTACAGCAAGTAAGCAAAAGTAAAAGAGCAGAAATAGAGCTCCAATAAAACAATAAATAATAAACTAGTGGACAAATACACATAAAAAGTATGTGGAATTTAAACAAGATAAAGTATAAAAATAGGGAAAATCACAGGGTGGGATATAAAAAAGAACAGTAGTAGTAGATTATTACTGTATAATAATATTATTGTCATATTGTTGCTGTTGTTATTACTGATATTATCAATGATAAGCATCATATTTAGCTCTTCAGGATCATTAATCACAGATTTCACTGCCTCTAAAAAAAAAAAGAAAGAAACACACACTTTTCTAAAATGGTCTTTAGTAACAGGAATCAATGAGAATAAAAAATTAAAACTATATTTTATCGTCTAGTTTCAGGCGCCAGTTTGAGCGAACGATGATGAAACGAGCTTTGATTCCAGTTTGGAGCAAGATTATTAAAAATAAAATACGTTTTTTGGGGGTTTAATGACGTGATTCTGTGATTCTCCAGAAGCCAGTCTGAGCTCAGCCACGGCCGACACACCTCAGCTGGACGCGTAAAAAACACCATAAAACAACAGCAGGACGTTAAAATCTGTTTACACGAAGCTCCTCGCTGTGAGAGGTCGACTGTGGTCTCCTGTAATTGGAACGCTTCGTGTCGGCTCCTCCCGGTGAAACCGATCGACGGCGAAGTCTGTGATTATCCGGAATAACTGGAAACACACACCACTGCTCAAGTCTCTCAAACCACAAACAAAGACGATCACATTTACTGATTTAGTGTCTAGTTTCAAACTGTTTCAGCAAAAAATACTCCGGCTCTGTGTGGACAAGCGTTTATTTCTGACTTGACGACAGATGAAGTGCACGGGCGCAGTTTGGTTTGGTTTGGTTTGGTTTGGTTAAACGCTGTTTATTCTGCTGCCCGGGAGGTTTTAGGAGGTTAGAGAGGAGGAGAAGTGTTGTGTCCACGGTGATGATCAGGAGCTGTGAAATAAAATACAACCTCTGATGTTCGCCGTCAAAAAAACAACTCAGAACGAAACAACAGAATAAGTCGGTTTACAAAAGTCGACTCCCAAAATGACACATATGAGCATTTTCAGCGCCCTCTATCGGACAGAAGTTTGTGTTGTGAAATGATTGCAGTTTGGTTAAGTTTAGGTGCCAAAACCAGCGTCGGCGACTTGTCTTGTCTTCTGTTTTTGAACCATAATGAACGAGGATCAGCTGATTCGTCAAGTTTATCTGAACGATGGTGTTGTGACTTCTCTGATGCCGATGATGTTCAGATGATGGGAGGAAAAACGTCCGCTGACAACAACTTATTGCATAAAAATAGGTTTATTACAAAAAGATCAGTCGTCTAAACGGGCTCCATGGCTGCCTGGGAAGACGTAACCCAGTTATTTGTCTCTTACAGACAGAGTATCCCCTAGCCAAATTAACGTCTTCCCCGAGCTTCTCTAAATGTCATCTTTTATACCTTTAGAAACGCTGACCTCACCGTATGGTTTCCCTCAGTAGCAAGGCCCAAAGAGGTCTTGCCCTAATATGGAGGGATGTATAGAAATACCATACCATGCATCCTCTCTGACTCTCTTACCTAAACACACACATACATATAACCAGAGTTAAAGTTAAAACAGGTTGTACCATGTGGTCATGTGGTGAATGCTGGACTCTGATTGGCTGCTAAAGTGATAACGGACGCCTGATAAGTAGTCCTGAATTAATGCGCTGGCTGGTGTAACCATAGCAACAGGCCCTCTGGTTGCAGTGTGGTGCTGCGCCTCGCCAAGCTAACGTTAGCTTATCGCTAACAGTGTCTCGTCCTTTGAACACCACGAGCTGCAGGAAGTAGACTGATCCCCTCTGACCTCACTGAGACACTCTGTGGTCACATGATCGCTCTCCGATCACGTCCTTTAACAGTTCACACATCAATGATCGTTGTTCACGGGGGTGAGAATGTGATGTGGAGCTTTTGTCGGCCATCTTGATAAGCTCGGCGCACAGAGGCCTTTTTCTCAGCATTATTTACTGTTTGTCAACGGTACACAGCGTTGTTTACGTCTTACATCTTGCTAGCATAACGTTAGCTTTGTGGCTAGCATAACGTTAGCTTTGTGGCTAGCATAACGTTAGCTTTTTTTTGTGGCTAACAGCTGAGCCAAAGAGATCAATGAGCCGTATCTATGATCCGTCCTATTTCCTGGAGTAAAGAACAACGTTTCCGTTGCATAAGAACCTAATGGGATGGTAATGATTGATCCAGGTATTAGTCAGACCCTCAGGCGTTACCGGGGAATATATGGATCTTCTCTTTCTTCACTCTGTATCACAAACTGAATGAAGAAAGCAAACACAGTTGGATAATTTAACCACCGCACTGCCTGATAATCAATAACCGATTGAGCATCCACCAGGTGTTAGACGGGTACAGAACCAACAGGTGAAATCCAGTGAGGCGCCTGGATGGCACCGGCTGAATGTGGTGACCTGAGCCTCCCTTTCCGACAGTTAACACCTCTGTGTTGTTCAGAAGTGCCAAACTCCACCTCACACTTCACAGCAGCAGCAGCAGGGTGGAGGTGGTGGAGGTGGAGGTGGAGGTGGTGGTGGTGGAGGTGGTGGAGGTGGTGGTGGTGGTGGAGGTGGTGGGTATCGGCCACATGCCAGCTGCCTGTTTGTGGTTGTTCCAGGAGCGTTTGTCAGACGGCTGCGTCCCCACAGCGCCTGTCAACACCATAAATTACTACCATGCAGCCGAAGAATGTGAGGACCTCCCTGATGGAGACAGTTTACATTCAGGTTCATGCTGAGTTCTAAAACCTCTTTGGGATCAAAGATTATAGAGAAATTTAAGCTTACAACAATATGATGTATCCATTGGTCCATTGGTAGTAATAATCAAGGTATCAATAATAATAATAATAATAATAATAATGATACAATTTACACAAAATGAAACAAAGTGCAAACAAATAATCATCATATTTACAATTAAACAAAAATAAATACAATAAAATGGGATCAAATTAAGTTAAAAAGACTAAATAAGATTATTGACAAATAAAAATACTTGATTATAATAATAAAATGTAGTATTACAATAATGATTATAACACTACATGTTATTTATATGTGGTTTCTGTTTATACTTTTTGTCTGAAATGTTTTAAACACTATTGTACGAACGATTAAAATACTTTTATTGTATATACAACATTTTCAATGACGACCTAAAAATCAACGTAAACATCATAAACGACCTTTTGAAGGTTTTATCCCACCAACAGGAAGCACTGATCTCTTGTCTTTCCTCTTCCAGACGTCTGGATGCTAACTTCATCTCCCACCTGCCGGCTTCCTCCTTTGAAGGCCTGGCGTCTCTGCATCACCTGTGGCTGGATGATAACGTCCTGACGGAGGTTCCTGTTCTCGCTCTGAGCGCTCTGACGGAGCTCCAGGCTCTGACTCTCGCCGTCAACAACATCAGCTACGTCCCCGACCGAGCGTTCGCGTCCCTCCGCCGGCTGCTGGTGCTGTGAGTAACTGCTGTTTTTAGTCTCTGCAGACTTACGTTGAGTTATTTTTACTTTTACATAATATAATGTCCTCACTCAGCATTCTTTTTTAAACCCAAACCATCATTTTCATAAATCTCACCAAGTAGTTTTGGTGCCTAAACCTGCCGTCAACAAAATATTTCACAGCAAGCTTTATTTTGAAAGTTTAATTCGACTTTGTTTCTAAAGAAGCTTTATTTTGAAAGTTTAATTCGACTTTGTTTCTAAAGAAGCTTTATTTTGAAAGTGTAACCAGACATTTTTTTCTAAGTCAGCTTTATTTTGAAAGTGTATCCAGACATTTAATCTCAGTCAGCTTTATTTTGAAAGTGTAACTAGACATTTTTTCTAAGTAAGCTTTATTTTCTTTATTTTGAAAATGTAACAAGACATTTTTTCTTAGTCAGCTTTATTTTGAAAGTGTAACTGTTAACATTTATTAACTTAACAGCCTGTAGTTTTGATGCTTAGACGAGACAAACAGCATTAAATAACATGAAAAGCTAAAAATGTGTAGAAATGATGTGAAATCTCTTTAAAAAGAAGCAGGATGCTAACAGGCTAACGCTAACATGCTAACAGGCTAAATGTTATTTTCACAGTGAAAACTTCTCTTTCTTTTGGTAGAAAAATAATTGACACATAGTTCAGTAATTTGTTCGTATTAAAAGGGAAAATATTTCACATAAATCATGAAAACAGATGAGGAAGGTGACTGACTTATTTAAACTTTTTTTACTTTAAACTTTCTCTCGTGTCTTTGTCCGAAGGCATCTCCATGACAACCGCATCCACTCTTTGGGACGGAGGAGTTTCGACGGACTGCACAGCCTGGAGACGCTGTAAGTCCATCTTAAATACCAGTTTCCACAAGACACCCAAAAACAAGTAAAACTGTTGTTTCTACGTAAATTAAACCAAATTAATAAATTGTTTTTAAGGGCAACGTTTGGTGTTTTTGTATCTTGGATCTATTTTTGCATATATTGGGGTTCAAAATGACCGGTAGGTATAAAAAGTTTTGGGATTGGTCCAGTAGTTGTTATTCAAAGTGTCTGACAGAAAGGATCCCTACAGATAAAGACCTGTGAGATGTTTTCTGTTTGACCACAAACAGCCGTTACAGCGCTCTCTTCAAACACACCAGACTCCATTGACAAAAACAGCAATTTTACCTCGCAGAATACAGGTGTAGCTTATCCACTGCAGCTTCGATTGGCTAGCTTGTTTGTGTGTTTTTTTTTTTAATTTTGGTAATTTAAAGGATTGGTTTGGATCCAACACGACATTTGTGTAACACACAATAATCCAAACAAACAAAGAAATCAAGGAAGCAGTAGACAAGCAACTGCTGTGTTCTGCAAAGTAAAATTGTTGTTTTTGCCAATGGAGTCTGGTGGTTTTGGAGAGAGCGATAAAACGGCTGTTTCTGGTTAAAGGATCTTACAGGTGTATCTCTGTGGGGATCCTTTCTGTAATGTTATTAAATTATAAACACTTTTTACACTTTTTTTTCCCAACAAATTTGTTGTTTATCATAGAAATAGTTATTTTATGCACTGAGATCGATCATTAAGGTAATTTTTCATTCCTTTCCTCAACTCTTCTCTAACATTTGTAGCGTTTGGGAGAAAAAAATCACATCGTGTCAATTAAATAACTGAAGGTTTCTGTCATACTTTCATTCACGTGTTTTTGGTTCTTGTCAATCAGATATTTCAAGTAAACTGTAACTTACTGTAACATTTCCAAAGTGTTATTTAAGTTAAACACCTAAATACTAAAATGCACAAACAACGCCAGCATCACCGGACTATTGCGATTAAAATAATTATTATATTATCATTATTCTCTATCAAATTAAGTGATTCTTGAGCCTGTAAAGAAAAGACTGAGAGAATTTAGCAGTAAGGGTCTTAATTATCGCTAACAATAAAAGATAATTATCTAATTTAATCCAGTCTCTCTCTCAGATCACCACAACAATCCAAGTCCAATGAATATAAAAAGGTTTTTTGGCGTGCGCGACTTTTCCAGCCCACAGAAACGGCGTCTGATCCGAAACATTCAGCAGGTGCGGCCTCTAAAACATAAACGCCTCTGGCTCTATCCGGTAAGTGAGCCACCAGTGCAGTTCAAACAACGGCAATCGCAGTGTGTGGTCACGGCTCACAATTACCCTCCATCTAACTGCAGCGTGCACGTGTTCCCTTCACTGCTCAGGCTACAGCGTAGGAAAATTAAGCCTCCTGAAGCATCTCGTGGAAGACAGCACAGGTCCGACAGGAAAGGAATCTGTCTGTTTCAGAGACACAGGAAGTGAACAAAGGTGGAAAAAAAAGTAGTCAGACCCTTAAATAAAAGATTAAAAATCTTAAAATCATAAGAAAAGTATTAGCAGCAAAGTATTAAAAATTAAAAAAGCACTGGTTTGGTCCCTTTTATACTTTATAAACCAGAGGTCATCATATAATTATCAATAATAATTAACTTTAAAACACCAAAGTCAAACAAAGTCCTGCGTTCTGTCCGGTAAAATTAGTGTTTTTGTCAATGGAGTCTGGTGATCTTTAGATCTTTCAACACGTCCCGGCAAAGTTCATCCACTAAAAGTGAATAATAATGATAATACTTTTCTTAACTGTTTAATTTAATTTAAAAGCACCCACATAATGACAAAAGTGGTTCACAGCTCAGTTGAGATGTTTATTTTACTGTAAAACTGCATAAAATTTGTTTTAATTCTGACTTTTTTTGTTCTTATTCAAATAAAGAATTCAAATAAACTTAAAATATAGAAAAAAATAGATAAATAACGTACAGTAGTTAGTGGTTTCTGTTCCTGAGATGTGCAGTGTTGAGCTGGCTTTTAATTTTATTTAATTCACTGATAATTTTTCCCCCTGTGACTAGTTTAACACACTTATTTCCACATTGTGTCGATGAAAACGCACTAATTTTGTCATTTTGTTTTTTCATACTGAAACATATAATTAAATTTGCATTGGGCTCATTTTTCACATCATTAAAAGCTAATATATATATATATATATATATGTATATGTGTGTGTGTGTGTGTGTGTATATATATATATTTATATATATGTGTGTATATATATATATATATGTTAATGTGGGTTTATTAGACATCAGTTTGAACTCCCACAGTGTCCAGTTTTAAATAATTTCCATAAATTATTGTAATGAAAGACAACACATTGTTATTACTGTTATTGTTTGTTTTTATCTATTATTAACACAATCAGACGAGGACGGGGGGGCTGGACTGTTGTCATCATATATATATATATATATATATATATATATATATATATATATATACATACAGATATTTATCCACACTGTTGCCCATGAAGTTGGAATAATTGTTCAATACCCCCAATTTAGTTAAAGCCTGAATACACAGTCTGCAAAGGTTCATTGTGGTTTAAGTTTCACTGTGATCTATAAATAAAAATAATATAATAATATAATAAAATAAATAAATAAAATGTATTATTATTATTATTATTATTATCTGTTTGGAAGAGTTTGATCAATAAAGTTGAGAAGATATAAACTTTATTTATCAGGAATAAATCACATTGTCACAATCATTTCATGAGAAGAGGTAAAACATTTTAGTCCAACTTTATGGGCAACAGTGTGTATTTGCAAATACATTAATTTGTATGTATATATATTTATATATTTATACACACTAGTTAATTACTAATTAAATAATAATTATCATGAATTAACTTATTTATATGGCACTTTTCTTACCAACGTGCTTTACAAAACTAAATAAAACCAGACAAGATGGTTAAAGAGAGATAAAGATAAAGAAAATAAGATAAATCGGAGCAGTTTAAATAAAAACATATCAAACGCTTTGACAAAGAGAAAGAACGACGAAGACTGACTTCATTTCTGATCAATTTAAGTAAATAAAATAAATACTTTTAATTACTGGACGTGTTATTACTTCCTTTCCTTATATAACTAACAAAGCTTTTAATTAGAGGAGCAGATAAAACTGGATTAAAATGTGTTTCTAATGTTTAGAAGGTGGAGTCTGTCTCTGCGAACACTGTGCAGCTTCACTCTGCCGTCTTTTTACGGCATAAGTGCATCCGGCTGCCGTTTATCTAGATTGGTCTATTACTACGTAGAGCTGCAGGAGATAGATCCGCCTGCGGTCTCTTTGTTTCTCGTCGTCCGCGGACCGACACGCTGCAGACGTCTCGCTTCATCAAAGGCTCTGAGGTCGCCGTAAAAAAAAGACCCCGAGTCCTCGAAGAGTTCACAAGAAAAAACACAAGAACGAATTTAAATTTAAATTTAAATAAATCTGAATCACTGCGTTACATTTATCTGAGTTTTAGCATTTTAACTGTAAAATTATATTGATTATCTCAAGTTAACGAGAACTTAATGATGACCTTTATTAGTTTTTTTTTTAATTTAATCTAAACTGATTAATAATAACATTTAAGGACTAAACAGTCGACTCAGTTTGAGGTTTGTGTCCATTTTAAATATGTGAAAAGTAACAAAAAAAAACTAAAATTAGTCCAAATATTAGTCTTATTTTTATCAAACTGGTTTTTACCATGAATTAATTTAAGAAAACAACAGTTATCTGATATTTAAAACTAAACTAAACTAACTAACTAAAGAAACTAACTTTTTATTTGGAGGTTTAAAACATCCTTCTCTCTATTTTAAGGTTCTTAATTACAAAAGCAGTTTAAACAGTTTAAAATAACAGAGACGTGATGTTTTATAACTAATACAGGCACTTTGATAGTTTATATATTTATTATTTATGACTTTTTATCTATTTCCAAAGAACTGGTCGTGTTTATTATTGATTTATTAATGTCTGATGTTATGACTCAAAATCAACTATGAAGAAAAATTAGGTTTTATTTTTGATGAGAACAAAAATTATCAGTTATTTTCCACCACTATGAATAAACGTTTGGTGTTTAGTTATTGATCAGTAGTATTGGTGGTCACGTTAGAAGCAGGATCTCGTTTGCAGTTTAACCCTTTGAGGGTATTTTTACTGCTTTTGATTCTACCTTTATATTTCACCTTAAAAAAACTGTTCACTTATTAAATCCGAGGAGGAAAAAGTTTTATTTTTTACTGTGAAAACCACAAAACATATTTAACAAACTAGTTCTTTCACTCTCAGAATAGCCGGTTTGACCGTTTTTGTCCTGCACCAAACGTGACGACGATAAAACGAGAAAATATTACGTAAATTATTGATCATGAGTCTGGTGTCACTTGGCCGATCAACACAATTTAAAAACTGGTTTGTTGTGTGAAGTCTCTTGTCGACTCCAGAGGGGTTAACGAATTAATATTTCATCTCCGCAGAGATCTGAGCTTCAACAGGATCGACGGTTTTCCTGCAGCCATCAAACGTCTGAGCGACCTGAGAGACCTGTGAGAGCAGCGCACACACACACACACACACACACACACACACACACACACACACACACACACAGTTTAAGTTCTTTAGTATAATTGCAGTCGTAACCACTAACTCCCCTCTTATTAAAATAACTGTTGGATGTTTTCTGCTGCAGGAATCTTCAGAACAACAACATCCGAGTCGTCCCAGAACATGCCTTCTCTGGAAACCCCTCCATCCGGACAATGTGGGGTCCTTCAGCCTTGTCGCCACTAACGATCAATCACACCTTTACTGTTTTCAACATGTTCATGCTGATTTCCATCTTGACAGAAACATCCAGAATAATCCTCTTCACTCTGTGGGACACTCGACCTTCCGGCTGCTGCCGGACCTCCGAACGCTGTAAGTCAACACAGTCCCCATTATGTACACTAGACCTGAATGTAGACCTATTTATACACATACACCTGTATTTTATTTTATACTCTCTTCATTATACACATACACCTGTATTTTATTTTATACTCTCTTCATTATACACATACACCTGTATTTTATTTTATACTCTCTTCATTATACACAGTACACCTGTATTTTATTTTATACTCTCTTCATTATACACAGTACACCTGTATTGATGCTGCATTCACTTGCTCTACAGCCCAACAAGTACTGATAGTTCCCATCCCACCCTGCTGTTGTTTCTTTGTAATTATTGTATTCTGTGTATTTAATGTTTCTTTATGTATATAAGGTTTTTTTTCCTGTATTTTATGTTTATTTAATTTTCTATTTCTTTTTTTTTTTGTCAATTCTATTTATTAAATTTTACATATAAAAGTAGCAATTACAGTCATACATTCAATAACGTATAGCTATTGTAATTCAGAACAAACAACAAACACCCCCCCCACCCTGGCACATATCCCCTCCAAAATAAAAAGTTGATCAGGAGGACAAAATGAATAATCACCACAAGTGAAAACTAAATATATAAGATAAAAAATAACATAACATGGGAAGAAGAAAAATAATCAAAACCAGGTCCTTTCAAATTTACTACCAGTACCAGACAGGGTCAGCCTGATTTTCTCAAGTTTAACAAAATAAAGCACCTCTTTAATCCATGGATAGGTGGAACTGCAGATTTCCATTTCAACAAAGATTTCAGACCAAAATCTTTTCAATTAATTTTCTATTTCTTTACCTGTGTGCTTTCTCTGTCCCCTTGAGCTGCAGTAACGGCAAACTTTCCCCACTGAGGGATCAATAAAAAGTTTTAATCTTTATCTTTAGTTCATTACCTAAAGTGCATTTTGCTGTTCATACTTTTGTATTTTGATTTCTCAGACATTGTAGTACTGGTACTTTTACTTCAGTGAACGATATGAGTACTTCTCCTACATCTGAAATAACTGAAATTATTATTGTTTTTCAGCGGCGACACGATTCCACCAGACTGATTTTAGTCGTTGTGTTTCCCCTGTGATTGTTGCCGTTCGCTTGCAAACAGGAAAAACAATCAGTTATTTCAGGAATAATACAAATATGAATAAAAACAGCACCTTCGTTACGAAACTCTACGTCTTCTTTGTTGTTTCCGTGCTGTTGGCCTCAGATCTCTGAGTGGAAGCAGCATCACGGAGCTCCCAGACTTCACAGGGACCCACAGACTGGAGACCCTGTGAGTTCAATTAGATTAACAGCAACAAAAAACTATATATAGCACAATATTTAACTTTAATAACTGCATTATTTACATTTGAATAACATTATTATCATTATTTGTATTTTAGTTATACGCCATGTAATTCATTTATATGTATTTTACTGACTGTTTCATTCAGCTCCATCACAGGCAGCCACATCTCCATCTTACCCAACACCATCTGTGAGGAGCTGCCCAACCTGCACCAGCTGTAAGAGTCATCTCACTTTATCTCGTTTGTTTATTTCTATTTTTATTGGGGGGGGGGTCTGTGTACATTAATAAAAAGTGTAAAATGGCTTAAATGGGTGAACTTTGACCCAGTGATTTTTAGTATCTTTACTGTATCTTAAAGGATTATGAAAAGAGCTTGTTTGATCCACTGACAGGCTCAGAGTGTTATTCTAAGTGTGTGACAGCATCATGGAAAGGATCCCTACAGAGAGAGACCTGGAAGATCCTTTTGGTTTAACCACAAACAGCACACACACCAGACTCCATTCACTAAAACAGGGATTTTACCTTTCAGCACACGTGAGTTTCTGGTCTGCTGCTGCCTCAATCAGTTAGTTTGTTTGTGCTATTGTGTGACTTCAGTGTTTTAAATTTTTAGTTCAGATGCAACATTATGTTTGTATAACCCCCCAAAAACTGGCTAATCAAGGCAGCGGTAGAGCAGCAACCCTTGTGTTCTGTGATGTAAAATTACTGTTTTTGTCAATGGAGTCTGGTGAGTTCCAAAATATTTTGTAGTTAAGTTAAAAGTTAAACAACCCGTCTGTCTTTGTGCAGTGATTTGTCCCGTAATCCGATCCAGAGTCTGCCCAGCTTCAGCGGCTGCAGGAAGATAAAAAACATGTGAGTGTTTCCACCTCTGTCTCACAACACTTTCATCAAACACATGAAGAAGAGACACTTTAAGGTGTCACTCTCTTAGTTTCACCTGTTCTCAAAAGCTGTTGAGACAACAGGTGAGAAAGTGTGACTGTGTCTCCGACAGCGATCTGACCTCCAGTCAGCTCTCCTCCGTCTCTCTGAGGACGCTCAGGAGTCTCACACACCTGAAGCTGTCTGCACACCTGCAGCTGGGAGTCTCCCACCAACACCAGCCCAGACTCAGGTAACACACTCAGGTGACAGACTCAGGTAACAGACTCAGGTGACACACTCAGGTAACAGACTCAGGTGACAGACTCAGGTAACACACTCAGGTGACAGACTCAGGTGACAGACTCAGGTAACACACTCAGGTGACACACTCAGGTGACACACTCAGGTGACACACTCAGGTAACACACTCAGGTGACAGACTCAGGTAACACACTCAGGTAACACACTCAGGTGACACACTCAGGTGACACACTCAGGTAACACACTCAGGTGACAGACTCAGGTAACACACTCAGGTGACACACTCAGGTGACACACTCAGGTAACACACTCAGGTGACAGACTCAGGTAACACACTCAGGTAACAGACTCAGGTAACACACTCAGGTGACACACTCAGGTAACACACTCAGGTGACACACTCAGGTGACACACTCAGGTGACACTCAGGTAACACACTCAGGTGACACACTCAGGTGACAGACTCAGGTAACAGACTCAGGTAACAGACTCAGGTAACAGACTCAGGTAGCACACTCAGGTAACACACTCAGGTGACACACTCAGGTGACACACTCAGGTGACACTCAGGTGACACACTCAGGTGACACACTCAGGTGACAGACTCAAGGAATAATCTCAGGTGACAGACTCAGGTAACACACTCAGGTGACAGACTCAGGTGACACACTCAGGTAACAGACTCAGGTGACAGACTCAGGTGACAGACTCAGGTGACACACTCAGGTGACACACTCAGGTGACAGCATCACTTCCTGTCTTTCTGAGCTCTTGCTGTGATTGGTTGTTTTCTCTGCAGGGGGGCGGAGCTTCCGTCTGTCTGTCTTCAGTCTGAACGTCCGTCCAGTTCGAACGCTGCTGACTGTAAGAAACGTCTCTTTGGTCCAGTTCACCGACTCTAAACCAGTGAAACAGAAACAATCAGATTCATTTTCCCACCAGAGTTTTGCTGCATGTTGGAAAATAAAATGGTCGCACTTTATTTTACGGGTTTGTAATTTCCAGAGGATTTTGTACGAAGTTAAAGAAAAAAAAATCTGGTTCTCATTAAAGAGAAAATACAGATTATTAGGACAATTACTTTAGTTTCTGAACAGTTTGAGGTGCACGGAAAGAATTTCTACAACTTTAAGGAGAACCCAATAAAAAAAAAACATATTTTAGGTTTGAAATGACTGGTTGGTACAAAAGGGTTTGGAACTGGTCCCAGCAGGCAGCCAAGAAACGGGCTGCAATGGCTGTAATTTATTCCTGATCACAGTAGGTCCACTAAAAGAGCTTGTTTGATCCACTGACAGGCTCAGAGTGTTATTCTAAGTGTGTGACAGCATCATGGAAAGGATCCCTACAGAGAGAGACCTGGAAGATCCTTTTGGTTTAACCACAAACAGCACACACACCAGACTGCATTCACTAAAACAGGGATTTTGCCCAAGAGTTGCTGGAATCAATAAGTTAGATTGCTTGTGTTATTTTGTGACTTTGGTGTTTTAAAGGGTCAGTTAGGATGAAACACAATATTTGAGAAACACACAAACACAAACAAACTAATCAATCAAGGCCACAGTGAAATTAGCCAATCTCATGTTGTACAAAGTAAAATTACTGTTTTTGTCAATGGAGTCTGGTGGATTTTAATAGCGTGATATAACAGCTGTTTGTGGTTAAACCAAAAGGATCTTCCATTATATCACGCTATCAAAATCCAATGGTGCTATCTGGACCCAAACTGGGTGCATTTGTACCTTAACCCATAACTCAAAGTTTGTGGTTTTGCGGTTGCATCGCGTTATTCAAACTCACCAGACTCCATTGACAAAAACAATAATTTTACCTTGGGGAACACAGGAATTGCTGGTCTACTGTTTCCTCAATCAGATACTTTATTTGTGTGTTACTGCATGACTTCGGTGTTTCAAATAGTTCGTTCTGATCCAACAAAATGTTTTTGTAACACACAGTAACACAAACATACTAACCGATTGAGGCAGCAGTAAACCAGCAACTCCCTCTGTTCTGTGAGGTAAAAGTACTGTTTTTGTCAATGGAGTCTGGTGAGTTTGAAGAGAGCGATTGCAGCCTGGACACTTTTTGTACCCATCAGTCATCTTGACTCCAGCATATGTAAAAATGGAGTTTGCATTTAACACAATGAAGTATATCTGTGTGTGAGAAAACAAATAATCAATTTTCTTTAGTTGACTCATGACATTGGCTTGTCAAAATTGTGAATTTCACTTTTAAATTAGTTTGATTGAAATATTTCCTGTTTCTCCACCTGCAGGTCCGTCCACATGGTTGTCTCTGCGGCTGCTTTACTTCAGCGTCTCCTTAATCTTCACCATCTTCACCCTGCCCCTCCTCTTCCTCTCCCTCCCTCCCCCGTCCTCCCAGCGTCACCTGGCTCTCCTCCTCTTGTTTCGGCTCCTCGCTGGTCTCTCCGGGTGCAGCATCGTCAGCACAGACTGTTTCTGTGCCGATTCTGGTCCTGGATCTGGACTCTGGTGGGTCTTCCTCTCCTGGCTCCCCTCCGAGGTCTGCGTCTTGATGGCGGTCGTCTTGAAGACCAGAACCTGGACTCGGGTCGTCTGCGCAGTCGTCTTCGGCCTCGCTCTGACTGCTCTCCTCCTGATTCTGATCCTGGAGATCAGCTTGTGCTCTTCCTGTTTCCTCCTCACACACTCAGCTCTGATGCTCCTCAACACTTCCTGTTTCCTGTTTACCATCGGCGCCCATGTGACCCACCGCCAGAGAGGAGTCCACGTCGCTTTGGCCTTCCTCCTCCTCACAAAGGTGACGCTCCTCTTCTCTGCCTCCTTCCTCTGCCTCTCCGGCCCAGATGTTTCCCCACCTGCGGCGGCGGCCATCTTCGCCTTCATCATGGCGTCTCTCCCCTGCTGCCTGGACCCGATCGTCATCGTCGTCTTCATCGGTCCAGGTTTCAGAGGAGACCTGCAGAGTTTCCAGTCAGAGGATGACGAGGAGTCGTCCCGTCAGTCAGTTCAAACCTTCATCTCTGTTCCACTGGAAAACATCCTGTAACAGATTTCAGTTCCCTCAGTAGGTAAAACTCAGGTGAACTCGTAAAGGTGAGAGACCAACGAGTCAGGAGTTCAGCTTTAAGCATTCAAGAATCCCCACATGAGCAGAATCAGATATTATGTTAGGCAACAGTGGCAGGAAGAACTCCCCTTTAACGGGAAAAACTCCCCTTTAACGGGAAAAACTCCCCTTTAACAGGATAAAACTCCCCTTTAACGGGAAGAGACCTCAAACAGAACCATTAAATTAAGAAACAGTGGCAGGAAAACTCCCCTTTAATGGGTCAAACGTTACAGCAGTCTGCTATTTCTGTGTAGTTCTGATAGCAGGAAGTAAGGAACTCCTTTTTTTAAATCAATAAAATCATTATTAGTCAGTATTTTGTGTCAAAGTGGACTCGACTTCATAATAAAGATACTAACAACTACAAAATACTGACTTTAAAACAGTTTTATTGATTTAAAAATGAGCATTTGTTCAGTAATGTGTTGTGAATGTTTGATCTTCATAATTTAGATGTTTTAGGACTCTTCAGCTTTAATTTAAAACTTTTGTTAGACAAGTAATCAGAAATTAAGTTAGTAATGATGTAATTAAAATAGTAATATCACCTTTTATATATATTTAACAGTTTAGATAGTAATCTGTAACCTATTACATTTAAAAAATAACCGTCCCAACACTGATGGGACAAACAAAACTCTTTTTTCTAGGTGTTGGAACGCACCCCAAATTTCTACATGCAACATATTTGCTGTTGCAGATCTTTTCACCATTTGCATGTTTTATTAACCGAGTTTATTGACCTTTCTCAGCCACCGTAGCAGACTGATGTTTGTGTATTTGAGGAAAGTTTCTGTGTTTTTTTCTTTTTGCTTTGAAAAGGCTCATCTGACCACATTTACATGTTAGATGTGATCCAACAGTCATAAAATGTCTCTGTGCTACATTTCTTCATCTCACTTTTATAGTTTCTGGTTGCTTTTCAAACTAAAGTCTTCAGTATTATAACACAGTGACACCGACAGGAACCAGTCAGCACAACAAATAAAACACGTTAAGTACATCCTGTAAACCTTCGTACTTAGTTATAAATACTTTAATGTGGTGTATTTTCACAGTGTGGTATTAGTACTTTTACTGCAGTACTCAGAATACTTCTTCCACCACGTTACATCTGATAATTAATAAACAGAAAAATCAACAATTTTAGTAACTGAAATATAATTTTCCTGTTTTTTTTTCAAAGTAAAAGATAAATCTTTGTAGTTTTTAAGTCACCAAACGATCAATTTACACCCAACAGATCAACATTCAGACTCTCGTGACACAATAAAAACTCAGGAGACGCTCGTTTTATCATTAGAAAATAATTTAATAACATTTAAATCCAACATATAAAAAAAACAACAGTGGAAGGACTTGTTTCTCCTCTCCTTGCTAATACTCTTTAATCATTATGTGGTAGAAATTTTGACAAAATAAAATAGAAAAAAAAAAATAAAAAGACAAATTGCACATGAGAGCACGTTAGCGAGGTCCTGACTGGTCTGGAGGCGGATCAGTCTCTGAGGCAGTCTCTCTCTCACACATTCAGACCGGACGAAGCCAAATAGAAAATACTAAAGAAGAGGCGGCGGCGGTGGCGGCGGCGCTCCACGCCGAGCTCGAAACTCCGTTTGTCTGCTTTTTTTTTTTTGTTTGTTTGTTTGTTTCTGTCTGATCAGTTTTAACAAAATAAAAGTCTTGTTTTGCTTTTTGTTTGGTTTTTTTTTACCCCCCTCTGGAGACAAAGAAAAAGACGACGTGAAGATGTTGCAGCGTCACTACTGGAGGGAGGGAGGGGGGTAAAACACACACATTGAAGGGTGGAGGAGGGGGTAAAACACCACAGTGAGATGTCACGTCTGTCCCAACCACACACCCCTCCCCCCCAAGCCTCCCCCACCCCCCCCCACCCTGCTCAGGTACATCAAAATAAAAGAAAGGGAGGAAATGAAATCCAAATGAAAAGCGACAGAAACAAAAACAGGGAGGACAAGAGTTAAAAAGAGAATAAAGGCAACACTGTGTCACTCAGCAGGTCGATACTTACGTACATGATGTGATTTAAGCAGCTCCAGACAGATCTGGACACTCGAGGGAGCTCGTGGTGTCCTGGAGGAGGTGACGGGGGAGGGGGGCGAGGCGGGGCCGGGGACGGGGGGGCGTCTGTCTTACCTCGTCTGATCTGTCTGCTCACACTCAATCATCTACAGCTGATCGATTTAATGGTTTTCTGACCGAATGAACGGGTTTCTGTGAGTTTGTGGTGCAGCCGACGGAGGCGTCACTGATCTTCGGTCTGATCGCCGCCCGCCACTAAACTGAGCCGCTCACTCAGACTCACGCCCACCTGCTGACACCTGTCCACCAGCCGCCTCAGTCTGTCGGCGGGGCCTCCGCCTTCAGCCGCTTCAAACAGCAGGCGCTGCAGGGGGGTGGGGGGGGAGACACGGGGAGAAGGGGGGAGAGAGTGAGGGGAGGAAGATGGGGAGGGGGAGAGAGAGGGGGAGAGAGAGAGAGAAGGGGCGAGGGGGGGTGAGGGAGAGAGAGAGAGGGTGGGGGGGTGAGGAGAGAAAGTAGGGGGAGAGAGAGAGGGAGAGAAGGGGCGAGGGGGGGTGGGGGAGAGAGAGAGAGAGGGTGGGGGGGTGAGAGGAGAAAGTAGGGGGAGAGAGAGGGTGGAAGGGGGAGAAAGGAGAGAAAGTGGGGGAGAGAGGGTGGGGGGGTGAGGAGAGAAAGTAGGGGGAGAGAAGGATGGGTGAAGTGGATGGGGGAGGAGACGGAGAGAAGAGGTTGGGTGGGGAGAGAGAGCATTGGGAGGGGGAGACAGAGAGAGAGAGACAGAAGGGTGAAGTGGATGGGGGTAGAGAGAGGATGGAGAGGGGGAGAGAGTGTGAAAGGGTGGGGGGGAGAGCGGGTGAAGGACAGGGGGAGAGAAGGGGAGGGTGGGGAGAGAGACAGAAGGGAGAGAGGGAGGAGGGGGAGAAAGAGAGAGATGGGAGAGAAGGGTGGTAGCGAGGAGGAGGGGGGAGAGAGAAAGGGGGACAGTGAAGAGATATAAAGAGACAGACAGAGGGGGGGGGAGATGAGGGGGGAGAAAGACAGGAGAAGACAGGGGTGATGGAGGAGGGGGGCATAAAGAGACAGCGAGGGGACACGGGGGGGAGAGATGGAGGAGAGAGGAGAGGTGAGGATGGGGGAGGGCAGCAGGTGAACATGCGTGTATACAGGTGAGGTGTGAACAACACAAAGGCCTCGTCGTCCACTCGTCACTCCAGGTGTCTCCGGACAGGAAGTCTCTCCGGACACGCCCCCTCCTGTCAGGACACGCCCCCTCCTGTCAGGACACGCCCCCTCCGGCTAAATGCTAAACGCTAAAACGAACACATCTCTTTGCCACCATCACCATGACAACCGGTGATTACTTGTGCCAGTGTGGATCTTTCCGGATGCATAATCGCCGCGTTACTTCCTGAGAGTTTGGAGACGCGTAACCATGGAAACCCACGGCCTTCAAAATGGCGTCGTGTTTCCCATGTTTACGATGCGAGAACGCCATCTTTCTTTTTATATTCACGACTTCGGACGCGGAAATTATCTGAAAGCCGTTTTCAGAAATGACGAAGACCATAGAAGTTAATTTATCGTAGTTTTTGTCGTACAGAGTTTTTCTTCATAACTTAACGTCAGAGGAAAATGTTGATAACAACAGCGTCACATTTCCTTAACATTAACTTTGTGTTACTCGCTCGCTAGCTAGCTAGCTAGCTAAATTTCTGACCTCGGTTGCCTCTAGACAGCGAGGAACATTTTGGCGTCTACGTTGCCTAGCAGCAACGACGTATCCACTTTAACGCCAAAGACGACTTCCCGTGTCGTAGTTTACGAGTTCCATTTGAAGCTAGCATATGATCGCGCTTAGGTGTTACTGATGCGACACCACAGACACTTTGGTCGCTGCCTGTTACCTTGTTGTCGTCACTACTGCAGTGCATCTTGGGATATGTATGCTAGCATAAATCTCACAGACTGTGTTAACGTACAAAATTAAATATTAGTCTGGAACCTTCGGACGCAGTTTTTTTTTGTTTCAAACGTGACACAAAAGGAAATTCGCCGTCTTTTCAAACGTATGACGCCGACAAAAGATGGCGCTCCACGGGATAATCATTTACAGAGTCGATTTGAGGAGGCAGATCATTAAATTAGCAAAATAATTGACAGAAATCACCTCAAAAATTAAATCAACCGGTGACTGACCCTAATCATTGATAAACTCTAAATCTATTCAAATATTTAGTAATTTATTGCTGCTGTATGAAGAAAAAGTATATTTTAAAAGTATGAAATGCTTCAATCGTCGGGTCTCTTGGATGCTTTTATACTTTTATTCTTTTAACGATCGATCGGTCGGTGGGGCGGACGGAGACACCTGAAGTGAGCGGGTGTGAACGGGGTCAGGGACAATCTGTGTGTTACGTGTTTGCATGTCATGGGTGTTAAAAAGAGAAACTGAAGGGGGCAAATTACATCTTTCCACAGGGCAGCACACAGTGGGAGGTTTTGCAGGGCCTGCTGATAGAGAAGTCGCACCTATAAAAGAAATAACAAAAAATAAAAGAGGGAGAGGGGGGGGGAGAAACAAACACCAGACGCCGGAGCATTGTGTCAGTTCAGCGGAGGGCAAAGACAGGAAAAAAAACAAAAACAAAAAAAAACCAACAACAAAACAACAAAAACACAAAGCGTGGAATGAAATCAGAGGTTTTAGTCGAGCTGTAACTGTCCACAAAAACACAGATGAACAACAGACAGGCTGTCGATCAAGAAGCTAAAGCGGCACTTTACACATTACTGGTGATATAAAACCTGTAGGGGAACAAATCAGATTCACATGAAACGATCAGAGCATTTCTTCTCCTTCCAACCAAACTTCATTCATTTTTTGATCGTTTTTACACGGAAGAGGAAACCCTGTTTTCAGCTCCTGCACCAATGAGGTTTTTCTTAATTTAAATCATGCTGACTGAAGCTTCCTTTAAACCCTGTTGACTCTCACACCCCCTCCACCGCTAACTCACCTCAGATCGCTCCTTTAGCTCCCTCTCCACGCCTATCGCTCTGCCGAGAAACACCACAAACAGTTCGTCAGCTTCACTTCTGGGAAAACTTTTACCTGCTTTAAATAGAAAAGTCTCAACTTTTAATGGATGAGGTTGAACATTATTCTGCGTTTTTTTTTTTTTGTTATCATCGACAAATCCCATGTTTGGACTCAAACCAACAGTGCGACTTCCTGTCTGTCATCTTTAAAAACACCTCACAAATATATAGTTCAGTAAATTCCTAAAAACAGCTTTTAATCAAGCAAAGAGGAGGAACTAGTGCATTTGTTGGGGACTATTTTCAGCGGCGGATTAATCCACATTTGGTGCTCTGGTGAGTATAAAAATCTTAAATTAAATATATGATTGATTTTTTTTTTTTAAATCTGAAGAAGACAATATTCCTGCGTGGTTAATGAAATGTTTACATATGTGTGCGCTCAAACAAACTGCTTCTTATGTCAAAATACAGAAAAGTGGAGCCGCTTGTTCCATTTTGCTTCTTTTGCGTCAAAATAGATTTTATCTTTTTCAGCCTTTGGCGGACTTGTTCCCTCTCTTTCACTCCTTCAACCAACATCTTGAAAAGAGCGGCTACCTGCTCACCGACCAATCAGAGGCGGTCTGCGTCACATCTGGCTCCCCAAAAAACAAAACAAAAAAAAACAAAAAAAATGGCGACACCCATAAAGCTAAAGTCGAGGCTTCACAGTGACGAACATTTATACAAAAAACAAACAAACAAAAAATGCTCCTAAAAGCTGAATAATGATCTTAATCAGGAAACGCTGCACTCAGAATAAGACCTACTTTAGAAAACACTCTTTACATGTCTCTCACAGGCCTCTGGGGGGGTCCCGGCCCTCATGTTGGGAACCTTTAGGACTAATGTGTTTTAAACTGTTAGTCTTGGCTTTCGTCTTCTCATGAGATTTGTTGACAAGAAACAGAAACTGAACACCAGAGTTGCTCTTAAATCTCTCTGTCGACCCGTTTAAACTTTCCTTTTCCCCACTTGTCTCACACTTCCACCTCATCAGCGCCTCGCTCGTACGTCTCTCAGCTTGCTTTTGTTGCACTTACATCTTCCAGTAGGCCAAACACTTTGCCGAGTGGCTGCTCAGCATCCTGGCCTGGAACTTCAGGTGCTCCAGGTTTCCGTCCTGCCACTCCTGATGCAGCAACCTGCGCAGCAACACACGGACACTGACGCCAACGGCTGAACGCACAGAGCACCGACTACGGCGGCCGAGTGTCCCCGACACACAGGCGGCGCCGTGCCACCGGCCCGGTTACTGGTTACAGCTGCTGGTGCAGACGTTTAACCAGTAAACTCTGCTGGTTTAAAACAGACTGGAGCCCAAAGTGACGAGCGCTTACCTGCCGAGAGCTTCTGAAACAATATATCAGCTGGATTTATCACCGTGTGTGAGTGTGCTGCACCTTCTCAGTCAAATTCAAGCACTTTCCGAGCATACTGAAGTGCATTTTCAAGGTTTTCCAGCACCTTGTGGCTGCGCTACATTAGATATATATATAAAACTATTCAGTCCGATAGTGTTTTATTATATTAATGCAAATAGAATTTCACTTTGCAAACCTTGAAAACACCTCATTAAAGTTCAAGCACTTTCAAGGATTTCCAGCACACGTACAAGGCCTGTGTGTGTGACTATGTGTGCATATGTGCAGGTGTGTGTGTGTGTGTGTGTGTGTGTACCTCAGGCCCAGTTCTGTGTTGTTGGGCATGGCGTATCGTAGTCTCTCCAGGACCAGTGCATGCTGGGACTGCGGTAAACAGCTCAGGTACAGACTCACCACCTGCGGATCAGCCAACCAACAGGAGACCGTTACTCTAACAGCCGACCTCCCTCACGGCTCACGTGGCGTCGACTCTTGCCTTGTTGTGGAGGCGGTAGCAGCTCCAGAACTCTGCTGGGTTGAAGGGGACCTCCAGTCGGGACGGGACGGTGCTCAGGCAGCGCTGGACCAGATCTGAGAAGAGCTTGGACTGACTGCTGGCCTGCTGGCTGCTGCTGAACATCAGGTAACTGCAGACGGAGAAACACACACAGGTAACCAACGTACTAGCAGTGACTATAGCACTAACGTATGTGTGACACAACAAAGTGTGTGTGACAAGGAGTTTTAAAGCTCTATTAACACCATGAGTACAGTGTGTGTGTGTGTGTGTGTGTGTGTGTGTCAGATCTACACGCAGCATGAAACATACAGAGTTTTGGTGGGAAATGCTGAAACAACAGAAACTGTTTGGTTAAAAGAAACCTCCACGGGACGGGTGGGGTTGGGGGGGGAACTCACTCCATCCAGAGTTTGTGAAGCTCCTCCAGCTGCATGGCCGACCCCAGCGCTCTCTCAAAGGCGTCGACCGTCTCCTCCACAGAGCCGTGCAGCCACTGCCAGCGACTGCAAACCACAAGCAGACGACAGGCCGTTTAACGACCGCTCACACTCACAGATCTATTTATTATTGTGTGTTCAAGACCTGAACTTAAAAATAAGACTTTTGTTTTGCCACAGTTCACAAGTGAAGTGAGCTCAGAAATGAAAAGCTACATGTAATAAACCAAACTAAAACTTTCAATCGCCTGGTTTACCAGTGAGGTAGAGAATAAATACATCCGTTAATAAATACACAACAAATCAAAACACACACACACACCAGTGAATGAGATGGAGGTAGGGCATCTGCTGACTGAGCTGCTCCTGCAGCTCCTTGATGATGGGACCTCTCAGGAGCTCCTCCGTGGGAAACCCCAGGATGTGTCTGACGGGAGGAAAACAGCCACAAACTTTAACTCAAGTCCTCGACATGTTTCAGCGTTTAGCACAGAGAAAAACAAACCGCTCGTGTGTTCTGCCTTCTTTCGCGGCTCCAGTTCAGAACAACGTACCGCAGAACGTCCACCGGTTTCTTCTGACTCTGCTCGTCCTCGCAGAGCGACAGGATGAATCCTCTGAACAGAGGAGCGATGGCACTTGACTTCTCCTGTCAGACAAAACAACAGCCGTTCTTCTCAATGCATCCATTTAAATAGATAGCTGAGCAATGAGCGCTTTAAAAAGAGTTATCTTCCATTGCTGAGCCACCATTTTTACCCATAATGCACTGCACGACAGGCTAGCTAAGTCAGTCTTACATTAGTGTCTATAGCAAGTCTGACTTAGTTATATTTTTACTTTACAGCAGTCGGTTACTCACCTGAGCCATGAGGAACTTGCAGGAGTGATAGAAGACCTCGGCGTTGTTGGGACACTCTGCCAGAGCGTGAAGCCACATGCTGACCGCGCGATCGCCGTCTCCTCGGCTGATGTGGAGGTCGGCCAGAGCGTCTCTCAGAGTGCACGACTCGGGACGACACTGCAGCAGAGACTCACACTGAGCGACACCGTCATCGAACCTGCAGGGAGGCACGGCAACAACATGTAGCGTTCAACCAGGCGGACAGCTGGAAAAGCATCAGACAGCTTCCTAAATAAGACTAGTGCTGCTTCTGTTGGGACAAAATCACTGCAACTTACACACAAAAGCAAAAACTAAATATTTAATCCCTTCAGGTTTCCATAAAATCAGAATATAACTCATTAAATAAACGGGTATGAAAAGACGACGACTTCTTCTTATGTGCTGGAAACAGTCTGTTACTTTTTGCAGATGCACCAGAAAAGTTAAAAACTCCTCACCTCTCCAGCAGTTTGTTGAGGAAGAGGAGGTTGGTGTGGAGAGGCAGGCAGGCCAGCGTCCTCTCACTCGGAGACAGAGACTGATCACTGCACTGAAGGATGGCATCTTCCAGGAGGAATCACATGAGATAACGAACTTTAGTGTCAAACCAAACACATCCATCTAAATAAAACAACCTTGTTAAAAGATAAGTCCTGTATTTTTAAGTGGTCCAGTAGATCACCTCAGCTAGCAGCCGTGAAATGACGAGCTAAATTGGCTGCAGCGTGATCCTTTGGGACAACTGCACCTGATCACAGTAGGTCCACTAAAAGAGCTTGTTTGATCCACTGACAGGCTCAGAGTGTTATTCTAAGTGTGTGACAGCATCATGGAAAGGATCCCTACAGAGAGAGACCTGGAAGATCCTTTTGGTTTAACCACAAACAGCCGTTATATCGCTCTCTGCACACACACCAGACTACATTCACTAAAACAGGGATTTTACCTCACAGGACACAGGAGTCTCTGGCTTACTGCTGCCTTGATCTGTAGGTGTAATTGTGTTATTTTGTGACTTTGGTGTTTTAAAGGGTTAGTTCAGATCAAACACAATATGTGTGTGACACATAACTCAAACTGATGGAGGCAGGAGTGGATCAGCTATTCCTGCGTTCTGTGAGGTAAAATTCCTGTTTTTGTGAATGTAGTCTGGTGTGTTTGCAAACCAAAAGGATCTTCCAGGTCTGTCCAGGTCATCATAGCTCGTTACTGGATCAATTCCAAAACTACTGATCATTCTGCAATATGAATGTAATATAACCAGTTATGTCGTTTTGTCTCTGCACCTTGGAAGAGAGCGATGAGGATGTCGAGCGGCGTGCTGACGTCCTGTGACGTCCTCCAGGGCAGCAGGAAGGACTCTCTGCTGACCAATCTGGACGGACCGGACTCTGCCAGATCAAACAGGCTCGACGGCAGCCGGTCGAACTCCGTCAGGTGGATGTAAGAGAGCCACAGCAGCGCGCGGTCGCTGGCTGTCAGGTGCTCAGCGATACTCCGGTCGTGGGCTGATTTCAGGGCGTTCTGTGGACAAATCACACAAGAAACGTGATCTTATTTTGATCTCAGAGGGGACGAGATCTCTTTAAATTCAACATAATGCCCAGAGACTACAGATTTAAAATAGAAATCCCATCACTTTTCCAAAACTTTGAATGATTTTACTATTTCTGTGACTTTTACAGGTCTGGAAAACAGACCATTTGTTGGTGCTGATGTTTCACCTGTAAAATGGCCAGGGCGCCCTCCATCCTGCCCGTGAACAGGCTGAGGTCCACCCTGTAGAGCAGCGCCTCCATCAGCTGGAAGGACAGTTTCTCTGTGACCCCAGAAGACGCTTCGCTGAGGAGAAACTGCAGCAGGCGGTCGCACACGTAGTCCTTCCCCTCGAACGAGCTCTCCAAGTTCAAATACTGCACAGAGAAACGTCATCAACACACACGAAGAACAGAACACAGTTCGTTTCTGTGTCAGCTGAGCAGGTTTTACAGCTCCATCGTGTTCTAAATGTTGTTTCACAGCCTTTTTACTCAGAGAGCAACACGACTCTCTGGTGATCACAAAAACACAAATAGTTTTGTCATTTTTTTTTTGAGTCCAGTCTCAGACTACTTCTGCACCGAGCAGTTTAGTTTTAAATCTGATGTTTGGTCTAGATTATTATTTTAAATCAACAGGGACAGTGTGTATTAATATCGTCTCTGAAAACAAGCCAGAGCCAAAAAGGCTCCTGTAGACCCCGGCCAAGCTATAGGTCAATGTTAAGAATAAAAACATTAAAAATATAATCAACAATAAAAGCAGTGATTCAGTTAATCACTTGTAGTAACTGTTTGAGAAAGAAAATGTCCTAATTCTGTGATTTCAGCTTCTCAAAAGTGATTATTAGCTGGTTTCTATCAGCAGCAGCTTCAATTCACGGCTTTTTCAGACCTTTTAACGTCGGCGTTTCATCAAACTGAGAACACAGTCAGACTCACACAGCAACACGACGACAGGTGGGTTAGGTTAGCACACGTGGTCAAATCAGTTACATGAATTTGTCCTTAATGACATTAGTCAGTGTGAGATGAGGTCACTTTATGTTCTGTTTCATAGTTCAAACGTGGCCTTTAAATGCATCAGGACAACAGAGCCGCTGGATTCTGCTCTGAACTGACAGCATTCAAAAAAATAATGTTCAAGACCTTCACACACTGAATTTCAGACATTTCAATACTTTTTAAGGCCTTTTATTAGTTAATGAGACTTTCTAAAGGACCCATGTTTTTATGATATTGAGGAAATTCAGATAAAAGAAGTGCTGCTGCAGAGAACAGGCCGGAGCCAGAGGATCAGGAGGGGAACACGAGGACTTACGTTCCACCACACTTTGTAGTCGGGCGCGTGCTCCACAGCCATCTCACACATCTCCTGGACCTCCTCCCTGCTGCCCCGCCTGGAGAACAGAGACAGGTAGTGGCTCCACACCTCCGGGTTGTCGCAGTTGCTCTCCAGAGCGCGAGACAGCGTGTTCAAGGCGGCTTCCAGACACTCTGCTGCAGACCTGCAGAGGAACACAGTGTCATATTCTCATCCTGAAGAGGGAAGCTAGACGGAGGGTGGGGGGGCAGGTACAGAAGAGAAGACTAACTAGAATCAGAATCGGCTGCTTACGTCTCGTTCTGATTGAGGTATTTGAAGGCTAATTTGATCCACAGCTGAGTGTCTCGGGGGCTCTCGATGACGCTGGTCTCCAGGTTTGATATGTCGTCTGTCTCGCTGACAAAATAACGTTTATCCTCCGATGTGACGCACACGTCCAGAGCAGACAGGCTGGTCCCAGAGCAGTCATCTGCACAAGCACAAACAGGCAGTCAGGGGCAGTTTGTCTCCAGCAGCAGCATGTTCAGGGATCATGTCCTGGTGAATTGTTTGGTGTCAGCAGTAAAACACTCCTCACCGTGTCTCCTGGCCGTCAGGTCTCCAGCTGCCGTCTCGTCCTCGCTGTCGTCCTCTGGGCCGCGGCTGCTCTGTGCCGACGGCTTGGGCCTCCACCTCCTCAAGTCTTTGCAGGTGGTGAACGGAGGGACTGAGGAAGGACAAAGAGTTCAGAAGAAGTCCGGAGACACTTTCTCTGACGGTGATGAGAGTTAACGGGAGACTTAACCAACCGTGTCGTTTGCTTTCATTCACTTTGCTGACGAGGAGAACCGCCTTCTGGTCGATTCCCATCCGGTCTTTGTTTGTGCCAAACAGCTTCTTCATGTACTTTTCTATAAAACACAAAAACATGTTATGGTTTAGTGAGCATCCACTTTGTGTGTGAAGAATATGTACTACTGTTGTTCTGTGGCCGACCTGTGGCAGCGCTGACGTCCTCGTCGGAGCTGCTCTCAGAGCAGACGATCAGGGGCAGATTGTACGACAGGATGTCCTGGAAAAGCTGGTTTCCGGTCAAAGTGCAGTTTCTCATGTGCTGCCTGCAGAGCAGAGAAGGAGGTGAAACCATACAGGTAGCCAACGTACAGCAGGTGGAGCAGAGAGGTAAAGAAGCTGCTGTCACACTCACCATCTGCAGTCGTCGTCGTTGCAGGTTCCTGTGAGATCAAAGCGGCAGAAACACTTCTTTGGTTCGATGGTGTTGCTGTACGTTACAGAGCTGAGCGGCAGCTTCTCCTTGGTCCTGTAATACGGACTGAACCTGAGAGAGGAAGGAGAAAGACTTTGTATCAGTCCGCCCGGAAATCAGCTGCTCTACAGGACTTTTACTAGTTTTTAAAGCTCTTGTGGCCGTCTGACTAAGTAGCTAAGTAACTACTGGAGCTAGTTTGTCTTTTTAAAAAGGGGGATGAGCAAACAAAAATAAAACATGAGCATTTGGTAAGTGCTGCTGTGGAGTCTACCTGTACGATCTGAAGACCAGCAGAGGGCTGTGATATGGTCCAAAGGGAACCGGCTTCAGCTCTGTGCTCCCTGATTGGCTCGTGGCTGCGTCCACCTCCAGTGACGCCACCTGCACAGCGACCGAGACATCACAGAGCACACACCGAGTCAGAACATGGAGAAATCAAATCTAAACTTACTGTAAACACAACTTGTTTCAAATATAAAAACTCAAATATCAAGCAATGATGCTGTGAAAGCAGTGACATGTTCATCTAAGACCTTTTAAATACCTTGAATAAACTGGATTCTCTGCAAGATCAAGTAAACTCTTACAAACAACGTGTTGCAGTCCTGAGAAAACATTTCAAAGTTCTGCCGGTCACCTTTCCAGTTGGAGGGCTGTCGACATTTTCTCCCACTTTGTCCAGCTCCCTCTGCAGCAGCTCTCCGAGCTGGGGCTGCTGCTGGTACCGCAGCTTCAGAGCATCCATGTCCAGCCCTGCAAACATCTCTGCAGGAGGTTTGGACCTGGCTGAGGTCTTGGCAGGTTTGGAGGTGCCGCTGTCTTTAACTGGAGTGGAGCTCAGCTGCTCCAGGTTGGGTTTGGTGAAGGAGCTGCTGGACTGGCGGAGGGAGTTTCGGCGGGGTGCTTTGGCGACGGTGGCGGCACCACCGGCAGCTGCAGCGGCACCAGCACCAGCGGCAGCAGGCGTGGGTGCAGATATGGATTCGGTCTCGTTGTCGTCAGCCTCGATGGCGTCCTCGCTGTCCAGGGTGAGTTTGTCCTGAGTGAGGTCGTGCAGGGAGGGCTGAGGCAGAGGGAAGGCGGTGGAGGCGGGTGGGAGCTGGGCCTGAGGTTCAGGAGGGGTGGAGGCTCGTACTGGCGGCTCCGCGGGCAGGTCGGCTGGGATTCCCTTGTTGCGCAGGGCCTGAGCCTCCTTCAGCTTTTGGATCTTGAGGGCGTACTCCGACTCCAGCTGCTGCAGCCGCTGCTTCTGAGCGATCAACTCTGCAAAGTGCCGCTCTGATCCGCGGGGAGCTCCGTCCACACGCTGCAGCTTACTGGGCTGAAGGGGGGGGGCACAAAAGAAAGTTAAAGTCCATTCACTGCTGAACACAAACCTAAAGATCTGATTCTCTTTCAGCACAACATGTTTTAATATTCCCCCTGTGTAAAGTATATCGTTTCTATATTCATACTTCCTCTGTCTCAGCTGTACATATTTCTTATATCTCCTTCGGTCTGCTGTGACCTTATAAATGTCCCCGTCGTGGATCTAATAAAGGAATATCTCATCTTATCTTGTTTGACAAGTTCAAGCGTGAGTTTTCTGTCTCAGTGCAACTTCTAGATACAGTAAAACACAACCAGAAGAGATTATTCACAGTATTCACATGCCTCCGAGTTCCCTTTTGTCTGACTTTACTCTGTGAGAAACACTGACGCAGCGTGTTGTGTCAGACTAACATGGGCAGGTTAGTTCATGTGATCATACCTGAAGGCTGGTGCTTCACACTTTAGGTGTTTCTTACTTTTAAAGCCACATTACATTGAATTAAAGACACACTGACATTTATATTCTATGTGACTGTGGAGCTTCACTATGAGAGCAGGATATTTAGTAATAGATATACCTACTATTTATTTTTTCCATGTAATCCTGCAGTTCAAGCTCATTAAATACAAACTGTACAGTATCTTTAACTGTCCAGACGATTTTCCTTAATCAATTAATGTAATTGTATTACCTAGCACAGACTAATGCATGTGTGTGAGGTGGTAGATGTCTATAAATCTTAATAAATAAAGAATAAAATTCACCTGATCCCACCATTTACCTTCTCAGCTAACACACAGACATCCAACTTTTCTTGCATCACCACTAAACACTGCTGGCTGCACACAAAGCTCCATTAAGGGGGTGATTAAGTTAAAGCTAGCAGCCAAAGCTAAGTCTGAGCTCCACACACCTGTTACAGTCTGGGGAAAGCTGCAGGTAAGAGCTAATCATCATTAGCTCGTGTTAGCGAACTGTGCGTTAGCAGCGAGCTAATTAATGCTAAACCAAAAGAAAACAAGTCTTTGTGATGCTAATAATGCTAATTTTTAGCTTTTTAACTGGGCAGCTGCAGTAACGTTTAAGTGTCAGAAAAGCAATGAAATCCATTTAGTGTCCGACGGTTAGCTAACGTTAGCTTAGAGCGGAACTAAAGGGCCATGACACCAAGTAACCGACACAGAGGGCCAGTTTCCCCGAGCAACAGTGTTCAAAGATCAATACCATCTTCACTCCGACCTGGGAGGATTCAGTATGTTAGTGTTTATATGTTATGGCTGCTAACGGAGAGGCTAGCAGGTGTGAAGCACATGCTAACAGGTGTGGAGCAGAGGTTAGCAAGTATGAACCACAGGCTAGTAGATATGAACCACAGGCTAGCAAGTGTGAACCAGAGGCTAACAGGTGTGAACCAGAGGCTAGTAGATATGAACCACAGGCTAGCAAGTGTGAACCAGAGGCTAACAGGTGTGAACCAGAGGCTAACAGGTGTGAACCAGAGGCTAGCAAGTATGAAGCAGAGGCTAGCAAGTATGAACCACAGGCTAGCAAGTATGAACCACAGGCTACTAGATATGAACCAGAGGCTACTAGATATGAACCAGAGGCTAGCAAGTGTGAACCAGAGGCTAACAGGTGTGAACCAGAGGCTAGCAAGTATGAAGCAGAGGCTAGCTGGTGTGAGCCACATGCTAGTAGATATGAACCACAGGCTAACGGATGCGAAGCAGAGGCTAGCAAGTATGAACCACAGGCTAACGAGTATGAGCCAGAAGCTAACAGGTGTGAAGCAGAAGCTAACAGGTGTGAACCACAGGCTAACAGGTGTGAAGCAGTCCAAGCAGTCTCAATCCAAGAGACCCAGAGTCAGTGACGCTCAGTATAAATCTGCACATCATGGTTGACTAAAACTGTTGAAACAGGAACATGGAGCTGGAAGTCAGTCACATATTTTAACGAGGAAACTGGATTAAAGCTAAAATGATTTTCACGGTCAATTATTTAGTTATAGTTTCAGTCATTTAATTAAGCCCACAACTTCGTTTGGTATCACAGTAAAGTGATTTTTAGGATTTTGGACGTTTGAAGATGTCACCTTTTATGATTTATCCTTGTTTTCTGACATTTCATAAACTGAACGATTAATCAGTTTGTTGGAGGGAGAAAAAAAATACATTGGCATTGAGCTGTAACCCCCTCCGACTATCCACACTACACTACGTCTATACGGAGCTACAGAGGAACGAGGTAGCATTAACTTAAGGAACCTGAAGGGCCGGGATGCTCACCAGGGTCTGGTTGGAGTCCAGTCTGCGTTTGGGTCCTCTGCTGACAGCCAGCTGAGCCTGAGCCAGCTCCTGCTCCAGCCTGGCCGCCATACTCTTCTTTATGGACACCCGATGCTCAACCCGATGCACCTACACACAGATATGAACCAGAGGGACTCAAATACAGGTGGAGGAGGTGTGTGTCTGACAGCATTATGGACAGGATCCTTTTGGTTTAACCACAAACAGCCGTTATATCGCTCTCTGCACACACACCAGACTACATTCACTAAAACAGGGATTTTAGAGAACAGGACACAGGAGCTGCTGGTCTTGATCAGTTAGTTAGTTTGTTATTTTGTGACTTTGGTTAATTTGTTTGTTGTATTGTGTGCTACACAGACATTTTGTCAGATACACCAAAACCCCAATCGAGGCAGCGGTAGACCAGCAACTCCTGTGTTCTGCAAGGTAAAATGACTGTGTTTGTCAATGGAGTCTGGTGGTTTTGAAGCCAGTGATATCGAGGCTGATATTACGGCTTTTGGTCCGGACTTCTATTGAGTAAATAGGACACGAACCAAGTAAACTAACTATTGCTGAGGGTTTGACTTCTAAAGAATCCTGTGACAGTATTTAAAGATCTGCACGTGGACTCCAATGTTCCCGTTCATCTTCCCACCTGCTCCTGCAGCTTCTTGAGGAGCGTCCTGTTGGCGCTGACGATCCTCTCCGAGGCCTGCAGCTGCTCTCTCAGCTTGGCCACCTTCCCCTCGGCGGCCTTCAGAGACTCCCTCTTCTTCAGCTCCTGTTGGAGCAGATGTCTCAGCACGACCTCGTCTCTCTGCAGCAGCTCTCTGTGAGACACAGATGGTTCGCAGTCATTCACTCTGCACGCACTGTACCAACATGAACACAAGCTGAACGCTTTATACAGCACTGCCTCATGAGGCCTGCAGGAATGGGTTTATATGTGTTTAATCTTTGCTGAATATATACTATTCATTTTGCCACATCCCATCCTGGGTTACTATACATGATCCATTTTAACATTTGGCTCTGTAATGTTGTCACTCCTGTAGATATTCTTCGTCTCCCTCCTACTTTGAGCTACAGTCTGTGTTTCTAACCACAGTCTCTGCTTAAACAGGAAGCGTAACGTTGCCATCATCTGTTAGCGTTGACAACCGTCAGCGCATAACTGTGATACTGAGGGAACGATTTCTAAGTGGACTATTTATGGACGATGGTTTCATGTCACGGTTTGATGATCCGAGTTGTGAATCGGCAAAGGAGAAGTGAGATTTTTGACAGAAACCTAATTTCTCTCCCTCCGAGGGAGACGACTCAGTTTGAAAACCTCATTTAGATAAATGTTAACCGAATCAAGCTCCATCAGTCTGTTACTTTACATGTTTATGTTATTTAATTAAATTATTGTTATGCTAACACAAAGCAACAATGGTCTCTGCACTACCCCCCCCCCCCCCCCCCATACAATGAGCCCATGAGCGGTGGCTCTACAGCAGTAGTAGGTTAGAGCAGCTCCTCCATCACTGTGCAGTGGCTTTAGCTGTGAAAGGGAACAGCTTCTGTGTCACCTGTGTTTGTTGAGTCTCTGCTCCGCTTCAGTCAGCTTCAGCTCCATGGCTGACTTCACGAGCAAGTCCACCGCGGAGTCCGAGACGGCGGGTGAGGCGGAGCTCCGAGTGCTCGGACTGTGATCCTTCATCATCTTCTGCTTCTCCTTGCTGCAAGAAATTCATTTTAGTCTTTTGAACATCAGGAATACATCCACCACGGCGCTCACGGTGTTTTTCCTCCTGTTGGTCTTTGAGGTGACGACGGCGGTTTATTTACCTGGCGATTTCCTCTATGAGCAGGCGGTACTCGGCCTTCTTGGCTTCGGGTAAGGCCTCCGGGGTTCTGACGGGGTTGTTCTCCTTCTCAGATCCTGAGGCTGCTTTAGGCTTCGCTGCCTGGAAAAGAGATTTCAAGTGGAACAGATAAAGTCAGCGTTTTACTAATTAGTTTAGTTTTGAATTAGTTTTACTGACACACGACTGCATGTGGTCAGATGTGTCTGTTAGTTATTATGAATTTCAGCATTTAGCAGGTTATGTTAGCGTGTTGTTTCATGGAAGACATCCAGACGGAGGGCGGGAAGGGAAGAGCAGAAGATGAAAGGTGCAAACAGAAAACCACAGCATATGTTGGACTGGATCCTTATGTCATGAACAGGAGGCCATTTTTACCGGCGTGGTTCAGTTTTCCCCTTTTGCTATTTGATCAATGTATACACACACACACACACACACACACACACACAACCCACGGGCGTTATCAGGGTCTGTGATAGTGTTTCCAATGTAAAGGGGCACCTCCTACCCTCCATCTGCGTCGCCGTAGCAACGCAGCGATGTGGCATCATGTGCAGCGACACCCAGATACATTAATCTGTGTTGTGTGTGTGTGTGTGTCACTGCGTCACTGGAGCTGGAATGGATTTATAGTCCAGACATCATGAACACTGACCGACAGCCACAGCTTGTTTTAAAAGAACAGTGATAAAGTAGAACGGATTCAGACTCCTTGTAAACTTAAAGTTTAAACAAAAACTCCTTTTTTGTTTGTTTTCTAGGAAATCTAACAAACTTATGACGGCAACCAGTCTTAGAAACATTAGCAGGGTCAACTTTGTCCTCCTGCAGTCCTGAATTAAGGCTGAATATGCAAAACAAAGACAGATATTCTTATTGAAGTCATGAATTTGGTGGAAATGCTGATTCTTCCGCTTAATTTACAGTGAAAAGAACATAAAAAGATGTGATTTTTGCTGGAGATTTATAACATTTATAACATAAACTGCAGCTCCTGCAATTAGTTATCAGTTATACGTTGAATCACTGCTCAGCAAAATCATTCTAACCACTAAACACTGTTGGGCCTCCTGAATGTACTGGATCACAAGATGGTCGTACTGAAATCAACTCAAAGCACTTTTAAAACTGCAGTGATTCAATTTAACTTCTGACGGCTCGCCATAGCAAGACAGTTTTCCAGGTTTTTGATGCCTGACGACAGACAGAAGAGTCCGACCCACCTCCACGGTCCTCCTGGCTTCTTTGATCATGAACTCCAGCCCTCCGAACGCCGCCTGTGTGGAGCTGCAGGCGTCCACGTCTGAGTCGCTGTCCTCCGAGTCATTGAGAGAAACCACCACGGACTTGTGTCTGGGCAGCTGGACGGAAACACAACAACCAGGTGAGAGTCTGGGACTGTTACCAACCGCTGAACACCACATTTACTCTAATTATGAGAGTCGGGTGCTGCAGGATGAAGCTTATCATCATCATCATCATGGACCACAGCCCACATCAGAGCTCATGTGTCTGATCACAGGTTTTATGAATGAGGTAGACTGTGTTTAATGGAAAAACAAGGATATAAACATGTCTATTCACCAAACCAATATTTTTTGTGAAGTGCGTTCTTAGTTTCATGAAACTTTAGCAGCCATTTCTCCTCCTCAGCTCTCGCTCTAACATCAGCCAACCTCTGGTCATCAAAGTCATGAAAAACTGACGGAAATTGAAAAATTAATGGAAATTCTACTTTTTAAGTCGTGGAAAGTCTCTATTTGACCTAAAGTGGGAGCCCCGAAGATATAAAATCCCAAAATCTGTTTTTATTGTGTGAGATGAAGATAACATGATGATTTCAGCCTCCAGCAGACGACTGTGGTCGCCCTGGTTTGTGTCTGTGTTGGACACCAGACTGTGAGGTTCTTACCACCAGTGGCGCTCTGGGAGTGTGATGTCCTCTGGTGAACTTGCTGCTTCGTGAGTGAGACACCGTGTTCAGGCTGACGGTGCTCAGGTTTCCCCTGACAGGCTGCTGAACGTCTGCGGGAGGCTGACAGCTGGGAGACGGAGGGCCGCTGGAGCTCTTGTCCTACAGAGAGGAAACATGTAATATCTGTTAAAAGGAGTCGACACGCAACATGGAGTCAACAGCACCAACAACTGCCGGTACAAAGTCATGAGGAAAAAAGGTGTTGGTTTGGAACTGGGGATAAAATCATGTTAACAACTGTCTGAAACTTTGAAATGACTCCCGTCTGTGCTGCTGATTATTTGAGCTGCAGGAGTTTTAACCTGTTAGAAGCTGTAAGAGATGGAGGTCAGACTGTTGCTGACAATGAGCTTATAAAAGATTTGGCAGGAAAACTCTTTTAAATCTGGGCCCTATTTTTTTTTTTGTGCATATTTTGGTTTCAAAATGACTGGTAGGTACAAAAAGTTTTGGAATTGGTCCACCGTGAAGTGCATCACTGCTGAAATTCAACTGAGGAGCAAACATCTGCTTTCACTGTGTCACCCATAAACACCTGAATCTACTCTGTGACTGATCTCCTGCAGATGAAGTCAGTGGCAGATTAATATGTTCACCTCACCAGACTCCATTGACAAAAACAGTCATTTTACCTCACAGAACACAGGAGCTGCTGGCCTCAATCGGTTAGTTTGTTTGTGTTAATGTGTTACAACCTTGTGTTGGATCTGAACTAACCCTGCAAAACACCAAAGTCAGACAGTAACACACACTAACTGATCGAGGCAGCAGCAGACCAGCATCTGTGTTCAGCTGAGTAAAATCCCTGTTTTTCTGAATGTAGTCTGGTGTGTGTGCAGAGAGCAGGTGCAGTTGTCCCAAAGGATCACGCTGCAGCCTGTTTGGTAGCTGCTGGCTGAGGTGATCTACTGGACCAGTTCCAACAGTCTTTTTACCTACTTTCATTTAAAAACTCTTTAAACTTAGTCAAAGTCTTTATATATGAGACTGCCTGTAATTTATAATTCCTAAAATTGATCACAGAGGTGACATCACAGCCTTCAGCCGAGCAAACGGGACACAAACCTCAGCCACCACCACTCTCTTGTTGGCCATAGACATCAGACAGGTCTCCCTGAGCAGCATCTCCTCCTCCTCTTCCTCATCAGCGAAGGGAGGTTTGGGAGGAGGCTCCAGCTCGTCCGGTGGAGGGGGGAGGGGCGGAGGCGGGGGAGGAACACCGGACAGCATGGAGGAGAGGAAGGGCTGAGAGAAATCCTGAGAAACACAAACAAGAGGAAGAAGAGCTGATTTTAAAATCAATGCTTTCATTTAGTTCACCAACTCCAGAGATAAAAGAAGAAACATCTGGGCTGAACAGCTGCTCAGTTACACACAACACAACATCCACCTGGATCTGAACAGTGACACAACTAGAAAAAGATGATTATTGTGAGTATGATGATTAGATTGGTTGAGTTTGGGCCATAACAGTCTATTAAAGTCCATTTTAAATCAATCAACAGAGCTGTTTTAAAGAATATAAGAAATGTTAATTATCTAGATTATGAATGAGGTGAAACAGTCTTCCTCAGTGAGCGGAGAAGCTCCGGCAGCAGCTCAGTTAGTAGAATATTTTTGTATCTAACATGATGAACACACACAGAGTGAAAAGGGGGGGCGTACCATTCCAAACTGATGAGAGTCGGTCACATAGAGAGACGCCTGAGGGAAACACCTCGGATCGTCTGGAGCCAGCGGGTCGCGTGTCGGAGACGGCACTGGAACAAACATGGACGGATTAATCAGATCCAACATGTAAAGTCTGAACAGCTTTAGGAGCCGTGATGGTGATGATGATGATGATGATGATGATGAGGTGTATCCCTGCACACAGTAAAATGAACCAGAAAACACACAGACTTCATTGATTTCATGTAAATGATCTGCCGCTCACCTGGTGAACTGGTCTCGCTGTCGGTGTCCATCGCCACCTCGTCATAGTTGTCGTACTGGTAGAGGTTCCCCGAGGCGTCCAGGCCCTGTTTACCTGCAGACTTCCTGTGCTCGCGGTCCCTGGACTGAAGAGTCATGTTTGTTCAGCTTCTATCGGCCGGCGTTTACACTGTTCTTCACTATTTTGATGAATATTTTTCACTGTTTTTCTTACATTTTATCTACCAAGGGCCTCATTACAGAAGCTTCCACAGTCTGAAATACTATCTTTATCACAGCTATGGTTTCCTATAACATATGATTGAGAAGAAAACTTCTCAAAAAGGTGGAGTTTCTTCTCATGGAAGCTAAAACTAAAGGCCCGTCTTTTCCTGTCCATTACAGCGACCCACACAAACAGTTTGTGCCGACTGGAGAATGGAGTTTCGAGCTCTACTTATGACACAGTGTGAGGTCAGAGGCAGGACGGGACACAGCCGTGAGTTTAGGAAGTTTTTCTGCAATAGGAAGATGGGATTTTTCTGATCTTAAGACAGGACAAGCAGTCTGTAACAAGGCCCTTAACCTTTAAATCAGCTGTGAAGATAATGTGCAGTTCAGAGGACGTCTCACTCACTAAATGAGACAAAGAAACAGTGAAGAAGAGCGTTTGTGTGCAGCCTCTTACTTTACTGCGCGTCCTCGTCTTCCCTCCCACCAGCTTCATGAAGCGGTTGTACTGCTCGTCCTGGTTGGACAGATCTCGGATCCGCCGTATCTCGTCCTCCCGTTTGCGCCGGTGATCCTCCTCCTGTCGACGCTTCTCCTCCTGCTCTCGCTGCTGCTGCAGCTTCCACGTCCTCAGCTGCTGCTTCCTCAGCGCCTGCTTCGTCACCGAGCCTGAGAGGAAGATTATCATCAGGTGATGCAATCATTCAATCGTTTTTGTCTTGAGAATTACAAGACTGAAGCACCTACAAGATCCTTTAGGTTTAACCACAAACAGCCGTTATATCGCTCTCTACACACACACACCAGACTCCATTCACTAAAACAGGGATTTTAGAGAACAGGACACAGGAGCTGCTGCTGCCTCGATTAGTTTGTTATTGTGTGTGTGAAAGTAAACCAGCAAGAAAACATTATCAAGGTTCATCATTTATTCACTAATTGCGCTCAGATTTGAACCAAACTGTATTTGGCCTCCGTATGTTTGTCTCGTGCTGCTGTATGTGTCAGTTCATTCTAACGGTGCCGTCTTGTGATCAACTATGAGGCACTGTGAGGTCCTTTGTTTGCTGGAGACAGATGATAAGAGATGTCTAATCTTTCTGTAGTGAGACAGATGCTTTTCCTCTCATTTCAGGTTCCTTGTGAACAAAGTTTGTCTCCTATTATTGTACAATAAATCTGTCATCTTGAACACATCTGTGTTTTTTCCCACCGTGTGTGTTTCACTAAGATTGTGTTGGATTCAAATGAACTTAAAAACACAAACCAACTAAGCGCCTGAGGCAGCAGTAGTTCAGCAGCTGACTGTTTTAGTGAATGTAGTCTGGTGTGTGTGCTGTTTGTGGTTAAAGCAGAAGGATCTTCCAGGTCTCTCTCTGCAGGGATCCTTGCGTGCTGACCCTCCTCACCTGTGCCGATCATCTTCTTGGCCATGTGAGGTTTTCCTGGAGTCCTGCTTCTGTCCAGCTGCTGTTTGGGACCAGGTTTAGGACTCTGTTTGGGCCTCTCTCTGTCTCTGTCTGGGACTCTGGGCCCGGTCTTGGTTCTCTCTCGGTCCCTCTCCAGAGGTTTGGACCTGGTTCTGTTCCTGTCTGCAGCAGCGGTAGCAGTAGCAGCAGCAGCAGCAGCAGCGGCGGCGGCGGCGGCAGCAGAGGAGGCCGACCTGGTGGTGACTCTCTGCCTGCCAGGCGGAGCAGCTCCAGAGCTGGAGCTCTTGTCCTGGACCGCTTTCGTGATCCGGTCCTTGCTCTTCTTCATCACCTGCTGCTCCTTCTGCTGCCACTTCTTACTGGCCGACTGCAGAGCGAGGAGACGCAGCTGCAGCTCCGACAGCTCCTCCTCCTCCACCCTCACCAGCGGCTGAGAAGGATCCAGATTGTTAAACCAGCCTTCAGCTAACACATGTTTACAGCTGAGCATTTCCTTCCAACAACATCCATCACACCAAAAACCATCACGGTGACGTCAGGCCCACCTTGTCAGGAGAGACGGCCGAGTCCTCGCTGGAGGCCGACGACGCTCTCTGATTCGCTCTGTTTTTGTTCGCCTCCTCGCTGCAGCACACACACGTTGACTTCGCCTCCTCGTCGCTGCACACACACGTTAGCTTGGCCTCCCCGCTGCAGCACACACATGGTAACTTCGTCTCCTCGGACTCTTTTTGTTCCGTTTCTGCACCACCTTCGGCTGTTTTTGCTCCCTCTGCTTTTTCCTCTTCGCCTGGACACACACACACACACACACACACACACACACACACACACACACACACACACACACACACACACACACACACACACACACACACACACACACACACACACACACACACACACACACACACACACACACACACACACACACACACAGGAAGTGAGACCATACCAATGACACAATAGAGAGTCACGGCTAAATGTGACTCAGTATGTTGACATTTGGGTTGATTCTCTACAACATAAACGTTTGACGGTGGTCTAACATCACTTCCACTTCCTCTGAAGGTTTTCCCAGAATCCTCAAAGACTCTTCAAACCGTCTGAATGAAAATACAGTTTTTCAAGTTGTGACTGCTTTTCCAACAAGCAAAGATGGCGGTCAGGAATCACACGAATCTTCACTCCTTCTTTGAGACCCGAGAAATATATTAATGTTATTAACTGACACTGCAACTAATGATTATTCTGATCCTTGATTCACCCTCCAGTTCCTTTCTTTATAACTCAACGAACCGTTTGCTTCATGAAACATCAGAAAACAGTGAAAAGATTTAAATGTGACCCACAAATCTTCATTGTTCTTCAAATATTAGACCAAGAAAAACAGCTTCCTCTCATGTCTGAGAACCTGCAGCCACGTCTGGTGTTTCTTTCTTGTTATAAGAATTGTTGCAGATTCATCTTGTGTCTTTTAGTCAGTCGTTTATTTCTATGGTTGTTTACTTGTTCGCTCTGTAAGATGTCAGATAATCGCAGAAACTTTTGCTGTGTTTCACAGTGAGAGCAGAGACCTGCTGTCCTTTCTGTCGACCTGGATTAAGAAGTACAGTCGGAAACATGTTTACATCTGGTTCACGTTGCCGCAGACAGAATATTTTTTCAGCCAGATACTCAAAAAGTCTTTGAGGATGCTGGAAAAACCCCTTGAGAAGATCAAGGAGTGATGTTGTGAATGTGACTCTAAGGGAGGAACAAACCAACAGTGAGCTGCTTTACTTCTCTCACCCTCCTTGTCAGCGTCGCCTCCTTTCTGCTGCTCGGCCCACTTCCTCCTCAGCTCGTCCAGGTTAACCGGGGTGGGAAGTTTCTGCCGGAGCGGTTTGATGTTGAACGCCTGGAACACTTTCTTATCAGCCGCCTCCAGCTCGGACGCTTCCTCCGGAGTGGGAGCCGGTCCAGGAGCCGGTTTGGCCTCTGCGTTAGTGGCAGCGTTGTCCCTGCTGGGGGACACTCTGGGCTCCAGAGCCATCGTCTCCTCTTTCCGGATGCACTCCAGCTCCAGCTGAATCTGCCTGTACTTGGACAGTAAATCCTCGAAGGACTCGTCAACACTGCTGTCTGGTTTGGAAACACTGTGGGCCGGTTTTCTCGCCTGATTCCTGCCCTGCGGCTTTTCTGGGGTCAGATGTTAAGGAGAGTACAAGCACAAGGGAGGGGGGGGCAACAACTAACAATCCACCTTTATCAATTCACCGATTCATCATTTAGGCTATTAAATCGCAGAAAAATGTGAAAAATATTCTCATGATGACGTCAAATGTCTTGTTTTGTCCGACCAACAGTCCAAAGAGACTCAGTTTACTGTCACAGAAGCAAGAAGAGCAGAAAATATTCACACAAAAGAAACAGGAAAAAAAACTATGCAATTAATCAATCAAAATGATTTCCAATTCATTTTCTGGAAAGAACTGGATTAGATAACAAAATATTTCACTTCTACATGAGAATTACAATCAAACTAACTGTTTTGTAGTCACACCTTTAACACTTAACACTAATTTACTGTCATATTTTTCTCTCTGCTGCCGGATCAGTGAAGCCCTGAAGGCTCTGGTCATATTAAATACTGAACTACTGATATAACTGGAGGAGGTGAAAGTTCAGTCATCAATTCAGTATTGTTTATTGCTTGTGTGTGACAATGATGTTCACCTCTGGACATCATCTTTAACACTTGTTTTAAAGGACTAAAATACTAAAAATGTCTGTAATATGTCAGTAACTCATGACTTAATGATGGCTGGTAGCCCAAAACATGTCTGTTTCCTAGAAAAGTGTGCCGTTGTGCCTCATGTGCTCTGGTTAAATGTGGCCTCAGAGACGAGAGAGGAAGACTCAGAGACAAGAGGAAGACTCAGAGACGACAGAGGAAGACACAGAGACGACGAGAGAGGAAGACTCAGAGACGACGAGAGAGGAAGACACAGAGACGACAGAGGAAGACTCAGAGACGACAGAGGAAGACACAGAGACGACAGAGGAAGACTCAGAGACGACAGAGGAAGACACAGAGACGACAGAGGAAGACTCAGAGACGACAGAGGAAGACTCAGAGACGACAGAGGAAGACTCAGAGACGAGAGAGGAAGACTCAGAGACGAGAGAGGAAGACACAGAGACGAGAGAAGAAGACACAGAGACGAGAGAGGAAGACAGAGAGTTGGCTTCACGTCATCGTCTTGAAGGTTTCGTTTTCCTGTGAAACACCCAGCTGTACACTGTGATTAACTGTGTCCTCAGAGCTGGACTGGAGGCAGCAGGTCTGACTGGGACACCCCAGGATCAGGGTCAGGGTCAGGGTCAGGGGTGCTCTGTGCTCCTTATGGACACTTAAAGGTTCTCAGGACAATGTGGTGATAACATTAAGAGCTGAAGCCGGTGTGTTGTTACTGGATCAGCAGCAGGTTCCTGCTCCTCCGTTAATCCACCGGGCTGATCAGCTCAGAGGTTTCCATCACACCAGGATGTCCCACGGCTCCTCTAATTCATTCACTGTCCCCCGGTGAGGTTTAATAATTACACAAACAGGGAAAGGATACGTTTTCTCGAGGGAGAGTCTTTCTTGTTGCCGTGACTCTCTCCGGGCAGGTACCGACCACCGGGGGGACCTCTGATGTTCCCACCGCCCCGGTTTCCTCGGTTCCAGCCTCCGCGGCCTCCGTTCGGCATGGCCCGGTGCCTGAACCGGCCCAGGGCGCCGTGGCTCCGCTCCCAGAAGCTGGTCCGCGGGCTCGGCTCTCCGTGAGGACCGAGACCCGGCGGAGGAGGCAGCGGAAGCAGCGGCGGAGGAGAGGGAGCGGGAGGCCGGTCGGGCCCGCTCGGCCCGCACTGCTGCCGGTGGCTCGGGGGGAAAGGGCCGTGTCCGTGAGGTCCGCGGTTGTATGGCATCAGGAGGCGGAAATCCGGCGGCTGGTGGCCCATGTGTGGAAGCATGTTGTGCGGATGGTGAGGTTTTCGTGTCCGTGGCGGAGCGCCGCCGGGCCTGTTACCATCCCCCCGCCGGATCGGCGCACTGTCCTCGGTTTCATCATCGCAGATCTCCCCGTCTTCCAGCTCCCCCTCCTCCCTCGGAGACAGATTAACTGTATTTAAATCCATGTCGTGGTCAAGTCCAAACTAACCGCCAGCTCTCTGCTGATTGTAATCTCATCGGACTGTAGATGTGGAGGTCATGTTGTCGTTTCACCGGACAGTTGGTCCCGATGTGTCCTCCCTGACGGTTAGCTCCGACGGTTAGCTCTCCCAGCTAGCTCCTGCTGGCTTCTGCCCTGCTGCTCCCCCCAACTCTCGCGATACAACGCTTCCGCTATCTCCAGCCCTGCTGCTGCTCCCACCAACTCTCGCGATACAACGATTATATACCCAGCCCTGCTGCTCCCTACAACTCTCGCGATACAACGCTTCCACTATCTTCAGCCCTGCTGCCTCCTCCAACTCTCGCGATATAATGACAGTCATGAGACCGGAAGCAGCTCATACGTAGAAAGTGATGTAATAACATTTTCACTTGTTGTTTTGTGACTTTATAATTATGTTATTTTCAACAAGATTGTTGTTGAATACTGTTTTACTTTTTCAAGTTTTTCAATTTCTTTAATATAACATATTTTACTTGATGTTTATACCTGTTGTGAGCAGTCCAGGTGAAAGTGATGTTCACTTTTTCATAAGCATGAAAATGAAACTTGGTACACTTGGGGCCCTTTGTTTTTTTTTTTAAGTGAACACATGGAAAATATCCAGCAGCTCATTGAGGACATACAACTGATTGCAAAAACCAGAGAATATAAGAAAGATAAACAAACAAAATAAATGAATCACTGGGGATTTAGAAAAAGAAAAGGCACCAATTAAACAAACACAATGAACCTACAAAGAGAAGCAACGACTTACAGAATATTAGATACGTCACCACAAAACCCTCTGATAAATTTGGTTGAATTCATTATTCTAATAGCTAAGAAAAACTGTTTTAAATCATTGATGAACCAAGCAAAAGAGGGCTTATCATTTCTCCATCTGCTGCAATACATATCATATTTATCCATATGAACAATTACATTAAATTACAGTCTAATCATCCAAAATATAAGAAATGTTAAAAGAGTTAAACCAAGATGGTTGACAGACGGCCAGAAACACCAAGTTGCTCATTTTTTTTCTGTTCAAACCTTCTAGAAAAAGAGAGCATTGCAGGTAAGAAAAATATGGTGACATCAAGTAACATCTAAGGAGTCATGCAATTGCTACTATTTTCCAAGTACTGATTTTATATTGGGAGGAAATTATGAACTGAATTGTACATCATGCATCACTAGCTATATTTCAACTACTGGACATGTAAATATATCTTTATAAAATACGGGTTGGAAGTTCAAACCTTATTTTTCACGCCTAAAGATGAACTGAGGTTATCATAATTCATGCATGAAAGGGTTAATTATTAAGAAGCTGACTTTCCAAAATAAAACCATAACTGGATGACTGGATGAAACTATATAAAGAACAGTAAATGTATTTATCTTATTTATTATTTTCTGAACCAAAAAAAAAAAATTAAATAAATGAGAACATGGTCACGTATGCGCATGCGCAGAGCCTTCCACCGGAAGCTGACTTGTCAGTTTTGTTTTGGAAGTTGACAGGCACGTGAGCTGCTGTCGTCATCAGGGCCGCGAGCAGGCGACATGGCGGCCGATTCTCTTCTCAAGGTAAAAACATGTAAACACTGTTTGTCTCTACGGACTCTGGCAGATTCTGGCGGTTGTAACTTTTCCTGCATTAAACTGCCGCGCTAGTTCGCGGTCATGGCTCGGCGTTAGCTAACCGGCTGATGAGTTGGCTGAAAGTTAGCTAGCGTTAGCCGCTGTGCTAGCTTAGCTGTGCTGTAGCCACAACGACATCACCAGAGCAGCAGCGGAGACCCGCCACGGAAGCACTGCAGTCAGCTGTGACTCTCCGTTAACTATATTATCATCTTTAAATTTGTGTTCAAAGGCGCAACACGACCCGCAGGCTTGACACAGCCTGCTAAAACCTCGGTTAACATTAGCATGCTAGCAACGAAGCCAGCTGACGGTTGTTGACAGATTGGGCCCCTGAGAAGTCACAAAACTGGTCAACAGTTAGCCAGTAAACCACCAGACAGCGTTCTTTAGATCAATAACTAAAAAAAAACAATAAACCATCAGCTGTAACTGCTTTTTGCCGAGTCACAACTCTCCACACTGCTGCAGAGCTTCAGTTATCTGACGTGTGGTGTGTCTGCTAAATGCTAACTTGTTATTAGCATCAGCAAACAAAGTTTCTCACTAGTTGTTTTTTTGTCATAACAACACTTCACACTTGTGGAGGACGAGCTAAACTACACTGCACATGCCGGTAAACTTGTAGCTCCAGTTAGTTCCTCTTTTCACTGAGTGTTTGAAAACCTCTGATCTGATTGAACACCAGTGATCAGATCCTTTAGTCCACTAAAACACTAAAAACTCTTTGTGGAAATACTTCATTACACCTAAAAGTCAAGCATTCACAATCATATATAAGTATAAAAGTACTTAAAGTATCAAAAGTGAAAGTACTCCTAGTGCAGTGTATTATTCCTGTGAGTCGCTTCCTGTTATATTTGATGTTTCTGGTTTAATGTCACTGCTGCATCAAAGTGGATCTCACTTGATTAAGATTGAGCTCATTTTAACTACTTTATATTGTTGGGCTGTTTCTGTAGCAATGCATTGTGGTCCATTAGATCATCATGTATGATAAATAGAAACTATAATATATGACATACGTCTCTGTGATGTAGTGGAGGAAAAGCATAAAGCTGCATGACATGGAAATACTTATGTACATTCAATGTGTATCTAAGTGCAGCACTTGAGTGAATGTGTTTCACAGCATCTCACCACTGTTTAGCACCACTTCCTCCTTTTCTGGAGGTTTTTCCGGATCTGGGTGAAAAAATATTCTGTCTACCGCTAAATAAACAAGATCTGCAACACATTTTCTGCAAACAAATGTGGCAGCTGAAGTGGTGTTTATCTTTATTGGATTTGTACAATGTGAAATTGTAAATAACCCGAATAATCTTAATCCACCGTCTGTCGCACAGGTTATATTTGAACATGAAGGAGTCTTCATACACCCGAGCAGTGATGAAGATGGCATCGAGCAGGATTTACTCATTTCAGGGTCTCTTCGGATCATTGAGAAGGTGAAACAACAAGTTGCTGTGTTGCTGTTCGGTCACTCTTTGTTGTTTCCATCGATCACACATGACTGTATTTTAATTATTACTGATTAATTTTCAGAATATTTTATAGTTTAGTCAACGAACTGGCAGAAAATAATGAAAAATGCAGATTACTTAGAGTCCAAAGTGAATTCTTCCAGTAGTCTAAAACCCAAAGATATTCAGTTTGCTATCACAGAAAACCACATTAGAAAATACTCACATTTAAGAAGCTGAAAATTAGCTTAAATGTTTGATTTATTATCAGAAGCAAGTTATGAATAATTAATAGACTGATTGCTTCAGCTCGACATGCGTGTTAATAACCAATGTAGTGACTGCTGCACTATGGTAGGAAATGCTTCTCTGGTTTGCTGGTTGTATGAAATAACTTGCTGATAGCGTTTTGTGTGTCTCCCCTCTGTCAGGATGCTGAAATCGTTGTGGACTACAGACCTCTGGAAGACACCGTCGACCCATCAAACATGCTGTGTGCTGGAAAGGTTTGTCTCAGTGTGACTGATTTACTTTATTGCTTAAACATCACAACACAAATATAGAAAATAACCCATATCTTACACATCCATCTTATTTTGGAGTGCAGAAGTCGAACTGTTTTTTCCTGCTAAGTAGCTTAACTAGCTTGTTAAACAATGTCTAAAGATGATTTGATGGCATAACGTAAGTTGTTTACTACTGAAATCCCACTCCTGCAGCAGCTGCATTAGCTGTTTTCTATCGGTAAAGATAATCAATACATAAAGACACTGTCATTTCAGACTATCTGAAGACAGACCGTTGTGAGAAAACCCCCCCGATGTGTTTACCAATCATATCTGTGTTGGCAACCGGCTACTCATTCAGAGTATTTATGGTGAAGAGTAAATAATGTGCCATATGTGTGCGTGGTTAATGTTTAGCTAAGTGGAGTTTTATATGATGCAGTATAACATGTCAGTGCTGTTTGGTTAGTCGGCTCTAAATGTCTGGCTGCTGTGATGTGGCTAACAGTAGCCACATTAGCTAAGGTTAGATCTAATATTATAAGGATTTATGAAGAGACTTCACAGCCTGAAAAGAATCACACGTGTCAGGAACTTATTTCTATAAAACCAGAACTGTATTTTCGCTGTTAGTTCGTACCATTAATTTCCCAACACACAAGATAAACTCTCAGAGACAGAGATCTCAGTTCAAAGTTTTACTTGCAACAAGCAAAGATCTACATCTGCACTGAGCAGTCTCAGTGTCTTTCAAGCATATATGTAACATGTATAAGCAAAGTTCCTCTTCTCAGCGGTCCTCCGCCGCACCCTGCTCCCTCTCCTCCTCGCAGGGGCGGTTGGTGAGAAACGCAGGTACGCTGACTTCTCACTGTTCAAGGCCTTCTAGAACTCTTCTTTATCTCAAGAATGCAAGCACAGTCTGATACATCCTACAGCAACACACATCTCTTTGGTCTGTGTAAAGGTCATAACTATCACACAGTCCTGCATCAGGCTAAAACTTCTTGATAATAAAGCATAAATGTACTAACATAAAAACATAAAAAACACAAGCGTGCCTGCACATTTTCTATTTCCTAACAACACGTATCCCAACAACAAATACGGACAAGAAAAACCTTCACATCCCTTTTAGTTCTCACATGTTCAACCCTTCAGCCAGCTAATGAAGCGCCTGATCGGAGGCCTTAAACAGTCATGTGGGGATTCTTGAATCCTTAATTTTGAATTCCTGAATCGTTGGGTGTCTCTCTTGATTAAAGAGTTTGGTCTTGAGATCTCATTTGTTATGGATCTAACCTGGATGCCTCCGTACTGACACTGAAATTAAGGTGGATGAGTCATGAGGTCCAAACAGTATTCCATATACAAAACCATTCTGTTAAAAATAGATGCATCCAAAAACACGTTCCACTGTTTTCAGGCAACATAACTCAGACTGTTCGAGTGTCACGTTGACGCTCTGAGTGTGACGACAGCAGGAACACTGGAAATGATCTTTTATGTAATGTTTATTATTCGCGTACGAGTGACTCTGAGCTGACTCCAGGTTTAGTCCTAAATATGTCGTCTATTTCTGTATCTGCTCTCCTGAGACGGCACTGATATAATCTGTCACCTCCATCGCTTGAACCAGGTGAGAGTTCATAACCCACCAGCCTCTTCTTATATCAGAAACTGTTTGTCCCCTGACTGAAGCCTGTACAGATGGATAAACGGCTCATGTTCAGTGTGGATGCCCTCAAATTAGATTATTACTGTAAATGTTACCACGATGAGAAGAGCAGCAGCCACTCCCACACTTTTACAAGATGAACAGACTTGATATGATCGAATATGGATGTTGGTGAGTTACCTGAGTGCAGCTCACTGTAGAGATGCATCTCTGTGGTCGCTCTGAATGAAGAGATGACAACAAGATGCGTTCAAGAGCTTTGTGTAGTTTACGAGCTCGGAGTCTGACGTCACAGGCAGAGAAGAGAGACTGAAGAATACAGAGTAAAGCCTCCACATATATAGGATTCTGTCAGCAATATCTGGTTTCAGGTATGTGAGGTGATGCACTAAAGATGGACGTGACCTTTCCTTGGACCGAACAGTTGTCCAGACAAAGCGGAGCCAAGATAGCATACGTACCATCTGTGCTACATGTCCCTGCTGTTCTAACACTCACAGTAGAAACAAGGAAGAGTAAAGTTTAACAAAGACCCTGCTGACAGAATCGAACCAGGGATGTTGCAGGTCATAGTCAGAGCCCCAGACCACCAGGGTGCTCCAAGCTCACAGTTCAATCCATGATTTGACTTATTGTGTGCGCACATGTCGTTATCAAAGTGTGTGTTTGTTCAGGACTCCAGTTCGGTCATGGAGTGGGACCAGTGTTCAGGCGAGAAGTCCCACCAGCTGTTAGAAACACAGCAGAGCTACGAGACCGAGTGGGACATGATCAACGCCGTGTCCTTCAAGAAGAAAACCTGCACTAACGGAGAGGGTGAGTTTTCCTCTTCTACATTAGACGTCTCTTCAAGGATTACTCCAGTATTTCAAAACCTGGGTCCAAAGTGGGTCAAACACACCAGACTCCATTGACAAAAACACGATTTTTACCTCACAGAACACAGGAGCTGCTGCTCTACTGCTGCTTCAACCATTTAGTTTGAGGCAGCAGTAGAGTCACACAGTTATACACCGTACAGCTCACTGTAATCTGTAATTCAGTTTCATTTCTGAAAGCTTAGAGTTAGTTGATGACTTGTAATTGTAAAACCTCATCTCAGTTTCCTCATTCTGTTTTCTGTGTATTGTTGTTTAAATACTTTGACTGCATGTTCTGATTTGAGAGTCTTGACGGTAGAAGTTAACGTCCTGGAAAACCTGTTCTGGATGTTTGGAAATGAAAGCGCTGCTGCTTCCTGACAGACACGTTTCACTGCATTCACAACACGTCAGCAGTTAGCTGTGACCGTGCCAGGCCATTAAAGCTGTTTTATACCAACCAGAGTCACCATTTCTAGTTTAATCTGATACTTACATCCATTTAAATGTTAATTAAAAACGTAACAGACACATTGAAATAACACCTGCTGCTTCAGAGATATTTGATCCAAATCCTGGAGGTCCTGGTTCAGAAGAGCAGAGCTCGGTAAAGAAACAGCAGCATGACAGAAAACAACAGTAATGGGATGTTATAGTTTACTGAGCTCATCTGCGGCTCCTTTCACACATGCAGTCTGTCCCTGAAATGATCGGGAACGTTTCCTGCACAAGGTCGTGTGTTAACGGGAGCTGGGATCAATCGTCCCACCTCACGACGTTTGTCTGCCAAAGGACGCTGACGTGCTCATGATGGGAATAAAAAGACGTTTTCTGTGATATACATCCGGCCTCGCCACTTCTTCTTCTGTTTAGTTTAATGGTGTTGTATTACCGCCATCTGCTGCACTGTCCCCTTCTGCTCTGACGTTCAGGACGGAGAATATTTACCAGGAAGTGTGTGTGTGTGTGTTTTCTGACCCCTCTCTTCGGTCTCTCAGGCTCTCTGAACCACAGCCACGAGAGGAGCAGGTGGGCGTTCACCGTCAGCGTCAGCGACCTCAGGTCCATCACAGTGAAGGAGGAGGGTTGGACCTTCCTGATCTTGAAACTGAAGGAGTCGTCCGCCTCCCTGCCGGCTCTGCACTTCCACCAGGGCGGCAGCAAAGAGTTCCTGGACGGCCTGAGGAGATTCGCCCTGCTCAGCGAGTGAGTGCCTGCGCAGCGTCTTAAAAGTGACCTGCAACCTAAACATTCATTCACACACTTAGAAGAAGGTAGAAGCTCATCAGTTGGAAAAGAAAACGACAGATTTGTTGTTAGCGCCCCGAGGAATCAAACACAATCATGTGTCAGTTCTGCAGTCCTTCACTTGTGTCATTTATATGCTAATGTGTGTGATTTCCATACGTCCGGATTGATGGTGTGTGAAGAAGTGTTCCTGTCTCAGTGGACAGCAGCCAGGACACACTCTCCCCTCCTCTCCCCTCCTCTCCTCCTCCTCCTCCTCCTCTCCTCTCCTCTCCTCTCCTCCTCCTCTCCTCTCCTCTCCTCCTCCTCTCCTCCTCCTCTCCTCTCCTCTCCTCTCCTCTCTCCTCTCCTCTCCTCTCCTCTCCTCTCCAAACGTTACGTCAGGTTTCTCTGCTGAGGACGCGGACAGATTCTCCCTGTATCTCGGCACAGATAGCTGTTATTAAAGTTCTTATCGAAGCCTTTCACAAAGAAATCATCTGGATTAAGTGCCGGATGTTTTCAGACTCAGAGCACCAGTGTGATGTCCAGCTGACTGTCTGTGTCCTGATTGGCTGCGTCCTCTGTGTGATCAGTGAAAAGAACGACTCACTGTAGAATCTCTTTAGCGCCTAAACGCTCCACTGTGTTGCGTCTTACAGCTTCTTACAACGCTGTGAGAGTGAACCAGAATGCTAAACATGAGAATGAGGAGTTTATTTGAATGATGGCTCCTCTTCCTTTTCTGAATAAGTTGATCAGCTGGCTGGACGGAGGTCACAGAGAGCTGAAATCAATAAGAACAGCCTGCTGCTGTCGGCTGGATCGTCTCATTTCCAGTAAAGAGACGTCTAAATATCACAAGATAAAACGTGTTTTTTCAGTTTAAAAAGCACAAACGTGGTCAGAGCTCGCCATCTTTCACTGGCGTGGTTACGTCTCCAGTCTGATCAGCTGTTTGCTACGTGGTTTGTTTACATGACGACAACAACAGGAGTGAATATTTGACGGACTCGGTGTGGACGGAGAGCGTCAGAGGTTAAACTGCGTGTGCTGTGGCCACACTTTCTCTGCTTTTCTGTCTTATGGGACTGACTCGCTAGCGTTAGCCTGTGTGCAGGTCGACAGGTACGTAGTTAGACGGGCACCAGAGTTATTTTTCCATTTTTTTTGTCAAAACATTTGATTTATTGATTTCTGTCTGGCTGCCATGAGAATATCAACAAATATAACAAAATATGTCTGAAGTAAGTCGCAGTCCCTACACAAGTAAAAAAGTCTTGACGTGATGGAAGGAATTAATAAAGAGAGAGTGTCTCAAAGTCTATTTCATACACTGGTTTTATAAAAATATACATTTCAGCAGCTTTAGAATAACTTGTTTTGTCCAACCAGTTCAAAAGCCAATGATATTTAGTTTACTGCGATGGAAGACCAAAGAAACCCAGAAGATCGGTACATTTGAGAAGCTGGAACAGGAGAATTTTCTTCAAACATTCCTCGAGACCATCATAGCATCAAACCTCAACACAAACGTTAACTTATCTCTTCTTTATTAGAGTCAGTGGAGGCGGTCCTGTCCGGTTTATCTCTAAATATTCTGAGGTCAGTTTTGTGTGTTTTTCATGTTTGCAGGACACCAGATGATGAAGCGTGTCTGTGGGTCAGCACACCCAACAAGGCTCTGTCACAGTCCTTCGAGAACCTTCTGGATGACAACAACTTTGGCCTCGTTCATGTAAGAAACAACTCTAACTGTAACTCAAAGTCGGACAGAAGCTACGTCCACGTTGGTTCTGTGCCGTCACCAAAGTATGGATGAGCCCTGTTTTTACATACTTGTCAAGCGATTTCCAAGCCTTCTAAGCCACCAGACTCCTTTGAGAAAAACAGTAATTTTACCTCACAGAACACAGGAGATGCTTATCTACTCCTGCTTCGATCATTCAGTTAGTTTGTGTTATTGTGTGACTTTGGTGTAATAAAAACAGGGGTTGGATCTAACACAGTGTCTGTGGAACACACAGTAACACAAACAAACAAACCAAATCGAGGCAGCAGCAGAGCAGCAGCTCCTGTGTTCTGTGAGCTAAAATCCCTGTTTTAGTGAATGTAGTCTGGTGTGTGTGCAGAGAGCGATATAACGGCTGTTTGTGGTTAAACCAAAAGGATCTTCCAGGTCTCTCTCTGTAGGGATCCTTTCCATGATGCTGTCACACACTTAGAATAACACTCTGAGCCTGTCAGTGGATCAAACAAGCTCTTTTAGTGGTGATCTACTGTGATCAGGTGCAGTTGTCCCAAAGGATCACGTTGCAGCCATTGCAGCCCGTTTGGTGGCTGCTGGCTGAGGTGATCTACTGGACCAGTTCCAACACTTTGTACCCACTTAGAGCCATTTAGACACCATGTTATGTAGAAATAGGTTTAAATTTTAAAAAAGTGTGTGTGTGAGTGTTAAGAGACTAACAGAATAACACACTGAGTAACATAAGGCAAGCTTATTAATAATCCTCCACTGATCTGGAGATCAATCACAGAACCTCTGAGAAGATTCAGGTGTTTATGGGCGACACAGTGAAAGCAGATGTTTGTCCCTTGGTTGAGTTTCAGTGACACACTTTGAGGTGCGAGTTGAGCAAACGGTTTGTCTCCTTGACAGAAGTTTAAGAAGGACCCGTACGTCACCACCTTGGGCAGCTTCTCAAAAGTCACCAACTACATATTCGACGCTTTCCGGGGGACGGAGGAGCAGCACCAGCGCCCCCCAGAGGAGGTGGCCGACCTGCTGGGCGAAGTCATCCCGGGACTGGAGATCAACCAGCAGGAGGAGCCTGGCTTCGAGGTCATCACCAGGGTGAGAGGAGGCACGCCGTCACACACGCTTCCCGCTGCATGCGCTGGTTTGGTTTATTAAACATTCACTGTTATTTATAAAAAGCAACAGATCACAGTAGAAAGGCTCGTTTCTGCTGGTGTAGCTACACACAGGACTATCTGCTCTAGTATGAAGCGCCTTTGACCGCGTGTGTTCGTCTCACCCGTTTGTTCCCGTCAGATCGACCTGGGAACGAGGCCTCAGGTGACGCGGAGGGAGCCGCTGACGGCAGAGGACTGGACCAAACACCAGGATCCAGAGGGGAGGATGATCAACATCCCGCGCCTCAAACAGCTCATCTTCAAAGGGGCACGTTTAATTCATTATTCATCACCTGTGTCGGCCTGAGTACGGCCAGATCACCGTCAGGCCTAGTTAGTGAAGTCACAATCAGGTCAGACAGCATTTAAAAGCACCTTTTATTTCACTACTTTCCTTTAGACTTCCAGGTTTTGTAGTAAAACTCAAGAACGGATTCCTTGAGTTGGATTAAATGACTCCATAACCACATTATCATTATCATGTGTTCTCATCACGTGTGTTTACCCGTGTGAACCTGCAGGGACTCTGTCATGCTGTGAGGAAAGAGGCCTGGAAGTTTCTGCTGGGATATTATCCCTGGGACAGCACGTCGGAGGGGAGGAAAGTCCTGCAGAGAGCCAAAACGTACGACAACTAGGACTTTCTTTTTATCACTGGCAGATACACTCGATGGCCTCTTTATTAGGTTCACATTAGGTACATATTTTAGTGTCATATTTAAAGGCTGTGAAGACTTTGAGTCACTCCTTCCAGGTTTAGTTTGAAGTTTTGTATTAAAGTAGGTACAAAAACTGGTCCAGTAGATCACCTCAGCCAGCAGCAGAGAAACAGGCTGCAATGGCTGCAACGTGATCCTTTGGGACAACACCTGAGCACAGTAGGTCCACTACAAGAGCTTGTTTTAGCCACTGACAGGCTCAGAGTGTTATTCTAAGTGTGTGACAGCATCATGGAAAGGATCCCTACAGAGAGAGACCTGGAAGATCCTTTTGGTTTAACCACAAACAGCACACACACCAGACTACATTCACTAAAACAGGGATTTTAGAGAACAGGACACAGGAGCTGCTGGTCTGCTGCTGCCTCCATCAGTTAGTTTGATTGTGTTATTGTGTGACTTTGATGTTTTTAAAGGGTTAGTTTGGATCCAAACTCCAAATTAACCTTTTAAAATACCAAAGTCACACAAAGCGCTAAGTTTGACCTATGCAAGGCAAAATCCCTGTTTTTATGAATGTAGTCTGGTGTGTGTGCAGAGAGCGATATAACGGCTGTTTGTGGTTAAACCAAAAGGATCTTCTAGGTCTCTCTCTGTAGGGATCCTTTCCATGATGCTGTCACACACTTAGAATAACAAGCTCTTTTAGTGAATCTACTGTGATCAGGTGCAGTTGTCCCAAAGGATCACGTTGCATCCTGTTGCCAGCTGAGGTGATCTACAGGACCAATTCAAGGATCACTTGGCGTGGAGTGATAATTTCCAGAAAGAAAAACCATCCAGTGAGTCAGCGAGAGAGGTGGATGGACTCTGGTCATCTGAGGACTGTGGTTTAATGTTCAGGGGAATATCAGTGTGAATGCTACAGTATTAGAGAGGTGTTCCTAATAAAGTGGCCAGTGTATGTTTCCCCTCAGGATGTCACCCAGCTGAAAGTGTCTGAAAGCATCCTTCACTTTGGGTTTGTTGTGCTGTTGATGTGAAAGGTTTTCTGTCTGCTTGTTGGCAGTGATGAATACTTCCGGATGAAGCTGCAGTGGAAGTCAGTCAGCGAGGAACAAGAGAGGAGAAACTCCAGACTGAGAGACTACAGGAGTCTGATAGGTGAGACTGAAATCACATTGTAGCTTTTAGTCATCGGATATTTTGGGCTCAAACTCACAAGACGTCACCTGCCTCTCTGAACTTAATGTCGTCTGTTGTCTCGCTGTTTTCAGAGAAAGATGTGAACCGAACAGACAGAACAAACCGGTTCTATGAAGGCATCGACAACCCGGGCCTGGTCCTCCTCCACGACATCCTGATGACCTACTGCATGTACGACTTCGACCTGGGTGAGTTCACCTTTAGCATCTTCAAGCCTGGAGCCAATTTATACATATTTTGGGCTTGAAATCACTGATAGATGCAGAATGTGTCAGTATTGGTCCAGTAGATCTGCACACACACCAGACTACATTCACAAAAACAGGGATTTTGCACAAAGGGTTGCTGGTCTTCTCTTAGTTTGTTTGTGTTACTGTGTGTTACACAAATATTTTGTTTGATCCAAACTGACCCTTTAAAATACCAAAGTCAGAAAGTAACACACACAAACTGCCTGACTGAGACCGAAGTAGAGCAGCAGCTCCTGTGTCCTGTTCTCTAAAATCCCTGTTTTAGTGAATGTAGTCTGGTGTGTGTGCTGTTTGTGGTTAAACCAAAAGGATCTTCCAGGTCTCTCTCTGTAGGGATCCTTTCCATGATGCTGTCACACACTTAGAATAACACTCTGAGCCTGTCAGTGGATCAAACAAGCTCTTTTAGTGGACCTACTGTGATCAGGTGCAGTTGTCCCAAAGGATCACGTTGCAGCTATTACACAGCTGCCAGCTGAAGTGATCTATTGGATCTCCTGCTCATATTTCCACCTGGTTTTCCATCGTTTGAGCTTTCACTCAACCTCCACTTGTCATCTTGTCATATCCTCCTCCTCTTCTTCTTCTGAGATAGTTTAACAGCCCGTCCACTCATATTCACACAGCAAACGTCAGTCAGTCGTCGTTATTTCAGCTGTGACTGAACTCCTTCTGTGCCCGTCAGGTTACGTCCAGGGGATGAGCGACCTGCTCTCACCGATCCTCTACGTGATGGAGAACGAGGTGGACGCTTTCTGGTGTTTTGTCTCTTTCATGGACCAGATGGTGAGTTGACCTGCTGATCTCATATCAGGGATCCTTTTTTTAAATCCAAGGTGGCACATTTCGGTTGTGATAAACATTTTGTGTCCACAAAGTCAAACAATCTGTTGTGTCTGATGCTGATAAAGCTCTCCATACGTACCCTGTTTAAACCTGTGTGTGGATAAATATCTTTGTGTTTATAATCAGACTTTCATCCAGCTGCACCGTTTTATAACAGGAAGTGATGTGTGTAACTGTCTTCTCCATGGGATTTGAATTTCGTAGTTTACATCAGAGACACGTCCGGTGTGTGTGTGTGTGTGTGTTTTTGTGGTTTTATAGCACCATAACTTTGAGGAGCAGATGCAGGGCATGAAGACGCAGCTGATCCAGCTCAGTACTCTGCTCAGACTGCTGGACTTGGCCTTCTGGAACTACCTCGGTATGCAAAACCCGCTGACAGTGAAACGTCTACTAGATATCAACTTGATAATGATGTAACAACCTTCAAGATAACAGATATAGATGCAGATGCTTAGTGCTTCCACAGCAGGGCTGCACGGCCAAAATGATAATCACAGTATTCAGATCCTGATTATTTATCACGATTATTCATTGATTTCAGAGACAAGATATTTTTATTGCACTTTTGCATTTACATAAACATGTTGTGCTGCACTCGGACGCCTATAAATAAAAGTAAAGCTGCACCAAAACCTTTTAGCCCAAATTAACTTGATACGGTGACGCGCCGTAGAGCGTCGCTGTCTGAGTTGATGTTGGACAAAGACCGGAATAACGTGAGGTAACGTTAGCAGCGTTTTTCTTCTGGGCCTGGAAAGTTTGTTGTGTTTTAGTGTTTTATTCCTGTTTAACATCACCTGCCCTCAATCTGAAATACTTCCGATCAATGATGATGATCCAGTGCGAGGAGCCAGAGAGGCCGCCCAGCCCTCCTCAAAAAGTGAAGCTGAAACATCTTGAAGTTTAGGATGCGACCGATTTGACGTGCAGCAGAGTTTTCTATGAGCGGAGCACATATGTGATTGAGATTAAACTTGGATCAATCGTGCAGCCCTGATCCTCGGTTAATAATCTATGTAGAGAAAGATTTATTCATGTAGCGCTTTGACAACAACAGCTGCAGTGCTTCACAATAAAAGCATTTAGTAGAAAATATCTAAAAAGCAGGATAGTAACAAACACAAGTAGTTAAAAGCAGTGGTTTTGTTTGTCGCCTCATTTTGTGTGTTTTCTTTGCAGAGTCTCAGGATTCAGGTTACCTGTATTTCTGTTTCCGCTGGCTGCTGATCAGATTCAAAAGGGAGCTCAGCTTCCAGGACGTCCTGCGACTCTGGGAGGTGAGTTTCTCTCCTCGCTGTCCCACCTGGATCGGGTCGTTCGTCTGACTCTACCGGGACAAACCACACCGACAGACTGGCACAGTGACGGTGATTTAAAGTCACTCTTCTGTCAAGAAGCTTAAACTCTTTTATTCGGGTGGCGAGAGACAAAAGCAAATTAAACAAATCTGTTTTATTAACTGGTCTCATTCAGGAGCAACAACTCTTCAAGGAAGCCATAAAAGTTTTTAATTTAAAAAGAAATCTGTAAAAATATAATCTATTCAGCTTTGGGAGCTTTAAAGTTTCAGCTGAGTTTAATGAAATGAGCTCATTAATCCAGGACCCCCACCAGGGGGGCTGTGAGGGGCGACACAGGCGCTGTGCACGTCCCGCTTTTAGGAACCATCTCAAACCTTTAACCTGATGTGTTGTTACAGTTTATTTTGTCTTTTTTCCACTTGTGCGTTTGTTTATTTGTATTTAAACATGGGCACATGTAATGTTTCTCTGTTTGTAACCTGCTTGAGATGCAGATTAACGTTCCTGCTAACTCCAGCATGTTTTACATCTTGTATTTTTATACAAAAATTAAAAATCTAACAAAATAAAATCCAGAAAATCATCTGCAGATGAATCCAATATGGAAATAAGGATTAGTTACAGTTTGAATGAACTGTTGTTGCCGGGATGATGAGTCCACCTGTGTGCCCTCCCCAGGTGATGTGGACGGGGCTGCCCTGCCAGAACTTCCACCTGCTGGTCTGCTGTGCCATCCTGGACTCGGAGAAACAGAAGATCATGGAGGAGAACTACGGCTTCAACGAAATCCTCAAGGTGCTCCGGCCCTGCCTCTGACATGTTAACTATAAATGGCATCAGACATAGAGACGTATGATAAAATGTGGGTTACAGCGTGCAGCCTGGTCTGTTTTTTGTATAGTGAGAGCAGTGAAATGTTGTTTTTCCCTGTTTTATTTGCTGTTGGCAGGCAAACACCTGCAGCAGGGAGCCAAAAGTAGAAACAGTTTTCCTCTCACTAACTCTCGGCAGCATCAATTACATTTGAGAGTTTCCACTCATGTGAATTCATGTGTTGATGCAAAACCTCGTCGTCCAAACGTATTTTATAGATGAAGCAGATAAACACGCCTGTGCAGCTCAGGATAGATTTAAAGTCCTCTCTAATAGAACCTGAAGCGATTAATCGATTAGCCAGAAAATGTATATGCAAATGTTTTGAAAACTGAATAATTGTTTGATTTGCTCTTCCAGCTCCTTAAATGTGAGGAGTTGCTCTTTTTCTCTGTTTCATATCATGGTACACTGAATCTCTTTGGGTTTTGGACTGAGACAGACATTTTTTAGACTATATGATCAATTAATCAAGAAAATAATCAGATAAGGAGATGAATCATTTGTTGCAGGCCTCCTTTAAGATCCTCTCTGTTTTTTTGTTTCCTCTCTGCTGATCCTGTTTCAGTATCGGCAATAACGACTAAAATATAACGTCAAAAATTAAACTCTCTAAAGAAACAATCTTCTCCTGCCTGGAAAAATGTACGACTACGCTCCTCCGTCAATAATTAGAAGAGTTGAAACAGCGAATCTTCTCGCTGATGGTCTCATTTCTTCAGTGTTAAACTGTGAAACCTTCTTGTAGCTGCTTTAACACTGTTTGGTTAATGGAGAACAGCATTTATTACGTTTTCTTAAATCAGGATCCTCAGAGAGTCGACATGAGACTTTTCTAAATGTTATTTTTAATCAGAATAAACTCCAGTGCTGAAAATATTCATCAAAAGTAACCTGACTTTTGTTTTTTGTTTTTGTCCGTTGCAGCACATTAATGAGCTTTCGATGAAACTGGACATTGAAGAAATCCTTCAGAAAGCAGAAGGCATCTGTCTGCAGATAAAGAGCTGTAAGGTACGTTGAGCATCATCATCATCATCATCATCATCACAGAGCATGTTGAAGCTCGAAGGTTCGTTCCTGACCTCAGAAATAACAGCTGGATTAAAAAAAACAAAAAACATTTCTCATCACAAAGTCCAACGTCTTTGTTTTCTGGAAGCTTTATGCCACATTCATGGGCTTCATCGCTGGGTTGAGCTGTTTAGTTGCTAATGAAACTCCATCCACTGATGAAGGCCATGAGATGTGGCCGAAGGTTCTGGGGAAAACAAGGGGACCAGAATAAGGGAATTATTAAAATATATCGGTCATAACATCGACGCTGAAGTGGCTGTAATATGCAGACACGTCATCTTTTCCATAACGGTAATAATATTACGAGGAATAAAGTGACGATAGTCCAAAGTCCACGACACTTCTGACCATCAAATCAATGAAGAACTGAGTCAAAGTCGTAAAACATGCAGCTAAGTTTGAATTTCATGAGCTGTGGTTACAAGATAAGATAAGAGAGACTTTATTTATCCCACACGTCAACAGAGGAGACAAAGAAGAGTCAGTGTTTTACAAAATATAGAAATAAATGCAAATCTGACAATATGAGAGAAAAATATATGTAAAATACATGCATGTGTGTGTTGCACAGGATACAAAATAATAATCATACGGAGTAGAAGACAGATTCTGAGCAGTTTGAGATCCTTAAAGTGTCATGTAAGCGTTTATAGGTCATGGAAAGAACACTAGACACTGCGTCGCGTTCTTTAGCTGGTTTGGTCTTTAAACTGATGTTTGAGCTTCTAACGGGATCAAATAGGCTGCGTTTCTTCTTCTGCTGCTGCTTTAAATGTGTTTCTAACAGGATCAAACAGGCCGCGTTTCTTCTTCTGCTGCTGCTTTAAATGTGTTTCTAACAGGATCAAACAGGCCGCGTTTCTTCTTCTTCTGCTGCTTTAAATGTATTTCCAACAGGATCAAACAGGCCGCATTTCTTCTTCTTCTGCTGCTTTAAATGTGTTTCTAACGGGATCAAACAGGCTGCGTTTCTTCTTCTTCTGCTGCTTTAAATGTGTTTCTAACGGGATCAAACAGGCTGCGTTTCTTCTTCTTCTGCTGCTTTAAATGTGTTTCTAACGGGATCAAACAGGCTGCGTTTCTTCTTCTGCTGCTTTAAATGTGTTTCTAACGGGATCAAACAGGCTGCGTTTCTTCTTCTTCTGCTTTAAATGTGTTTCTAACAGGATCAAACAGGCTGTCTTTCTTCTTCTGCTGCTTTAAATGTATTTCCAACAGGATCAAACAGGCCGCATTTCTTCTTCTTCTGCTGCTTTAAATGTGTTTCTAACAGGATCAAACAGGCTGCGTTTCTTCTTCTTCTGCTGCTTTAAATGTGTTTCTAACGGGATCAAACAGGCTGCGTTTCTTCTTCTGCTGCTTTAAATGTGTTTCTAACGGGATCAAACAGGCTGCGTTTCTTCTTCTGCTTTAAATGTGTTTCTAACAGGATCAAACAGGCTGCGTTTCTTCTTCTTCTGCTGCTTTAAATGTGTTTCTAACGGGATCAAACAGGCTGCGTTTCTTCTTCTGCTGCTTTAAATGTGTTTCTAACGGGATCAAACAGGCTGCGTTTCTTCTTCTTCTGCTGCTTTAAATGTGTTTCTAACAGGATCAAACAGGCTGTGTTTCTTCTTCTTCTTCTGCTGCTTTAAATGTGTTTCTAACAGGATCAAATAGGCTGCGTTTCTTCTTCTGCTGCTTTAAATGTGTTTCTAACAGGATCAAACAGGCTGCGTTTCTTCTTCTGCTGCTTTAAATGTGTTTCTAACAGGATCAAACAGGCTGCGTTTCTTCTTCTTCTGCTGCTTTAAATGTGTCTCTAACGGGATCAAACAGGCTGCGTTTCTTCTTCTGCTGCTTTAAATGTGTTTCTAACAGGATCAAACAGGCTGTGTTTCTTCTTCTTCTTCTGCTGCTTTAAATGTGTTTCTAACAGGATCAAACAGGCCGCGTTTCTTCTTCTTCTGCTGCTTTAAATGTGTTTCTAACGGGATCAAACAGGCCGCGTTTCTTCTTCTTCTGCTGCTTTAAATGTGTTTCTTGGATGTACTTCCTGCTTTGTTGTGCTGCAGCTACAGACAGCAGCTAAAGTCACAGTCAGAGTGTTTCTCCATCCCAGATGAACTTCTGGTCGTCATGTTGTTAAAAACCGTTTGTGTCACGTCTCAGGAGCTGAGCTGTTGTTTATCTCCCTCAGGATTTGCCTCATTCCATCAGCGCCATCTTGGGCTTCGACTCGGGCGTTCCTCGCTCTGACCCGGCGGACTCGGGATCTCCTCCGGCTCCGAGGCCGACACAGCGACCGGACGCCTGCTCCAACGGCCACGGACACTTGAGAGAAACCAGCTCTCACAACGGCTGCAAAGTTGCCTTCATATCGTAGTGAACAGCAGGTCCAACCAGAGACTGACTCAGTGTGTCAGCTGGAGGAGGATGGCGGCGGCGGCGGCGGCGGTGTAGCGCCATGCCAACCCGAACTACAAAGACGACGAAGAAGAAGAAGAAGAGGAGGAGGGGAATGTAAAAAGGATTTAAGATTATTCAGAATCTTATTTTTGTAATTTCTTGTACCATATTGTCTCTTTCTTTAAATAGTCATTCCTTCTCTCCTGCTAATGGCGTTTTCTGAAGCTCCGTTCAGGCAGGATCAGCATTACGGGGGAGGCGGGCGATGAAGGTCACGGTGAAATGACAGGAAGGAGGCGTTCAGTGTCCCATGGGGGGGAGCACCAGAGAGCTGAAGGGGCTGGGGGGGGGCAAAGATACTGCAGGAGGTGAACTAAACACAGACACGAAGCACATACTGAATCACTCAGTGTACAGCTGCTGACTAATCAATCAATCAATTAGTCGGCAGCTATTAAGTGATGCACTGACTATTTTAATAACTGATTTATCGGTTTGAGTCATTTTTAAGAAAAAAACACACATTTCTCTGATTTCTTTTCTCCTTTATGATGGTAAATTTAGTATTTTTGAGACGTTTGAGGTTCATCTTTTTTTTTTTTTTGGGCTTTGGGAAACACTGATGGACGCTTTTCAAACCTCACAACTGATTGATTAATTGAGAAAATAGTCGACAGATTAATCCAAAGTGAAATTAATCTCTTCTCACTTCTACAGGATGTCATTATCTCTGATGTCCATCCAGAACAAACCTCCATCTAGACATCACACATACAAAAGACGCTGCAGAACCTGCTTGAGAATATCATGTTTTTAGGGTTTTCTCCAGTATCAAAGTTATCCAGTGACACTAGCCTGCACGTCCGAGGGTGCTCCTGCAAACAGGAACAGCTAACAGATGATTCTGCAAACTTTTAATGGTGCCAATTTGACAAAATATCGACGAACGGGGCTCAAAGATAATAGCAGCACCTACCTGTTGTTACTTCAGCACATGTGTGGAGCTTTTACTGTGTCTTGCTCTCCTGATGTATTTTCTTTTTTCATGTTATGTTGGTTCCCACATTAAGCTTAATGTTAACACTTTCCTCTAATGTCACACTGAAGCTGCAGCAGAAGGGAAAAATTCAGCTCCGGATGGGGTTTAAACGAGAGGAAGAGCACGTTTAATAGGTTGGAAATGAGCCCGCCCTCCTCCGCCGACAGAAATCCAGCCTGAACGGAGCTCTAGACGGGCAGAGCGTCGTGTTGTGGCCTGTGATGTGTTTTATCTCCTCTGGCAGTGAACTCCAACCACATCAGGTGCGGCGTTTAGTCCCAACCGGACGTTTTATCGGCTGCGTATTTACACTCGTGATATTTTCTCGCAGCACAGCCCCGCGCTCATTTTAACAAGACAAACTTGTGAAGCTGCTCGCCCGCCGTATCACAAAGATCAAGCTGTTATAACTCTATTTACATAACCTCCTCTCAGTATTAATCAGCTGATATGACATTGGTCATTCCATGCAAAGTGGAATAACATATGATGTTAATGTGCCCGGTGGAAAAGCAGTTTCCCCTTGACGTGTGAAGAAAATGTTGATTTGTGTTTTTTTTTTTTTTTTTTTTTTTTTATGACGACGCTGATGAACCGATGCAGGTCATGTTATTTACTTAAAGGAATACTGTGGCATTTTAGGAAATAATTGGGTTTCTTGCTGGGAGTTAAACAGGAAGATTGACAGGTGTAGATGAAGGTTTAAGAACAGAGACAACAAATTAAAGGGTCATTTAAGTTTATCGTACCTTCAGTCTTATTTTCGGGCTGTCGGACATCTTTTTCTTTTTTTTCTTTTTTTAATAACATTTTCAAGAAAACAAGTCAAGTATTTATCCAAATGTTGCTCAAATTGTACCAGAATTTCTAGAAAATCACCAAAATAAAGAAGGTTAGAAGGCTGAATCGCTTCCTGGGAAGGGAATCTGAGTCCAGAACAGGAATGGCGGACTCCGCCACTAATATTGAGCAATTTATAGATATAGATAATTACTAAATGTAACAACATTGATTGGGAAAAACTGACCATAAATACTATTATTGAAACCGTAATCTGAAAGATTAAGACTTTAATGTGAATCTGCTCATTTAACTCGCAGCAAGAAAACTGAATGTTTACTTCCAATATGTGAAAATATTCCTTTAAAACCAACACAAGCACCTTTTTTGAATCAAACCTCATGCTCTGCTGTCACAGTCTGATGTGAAGTCAGTTTCATTCCAAAGTGAGACAACTGACAACTTTATTATAGCAAAATGATTGACAGGGAAATAAATGTGGTTATTGATAAAGTGAACAGTTATCTGGAGCTTTTAAGAAATCAGATTAAACTGTGGATGTTGAGTATTTTGGAATGAAACTGTTCACACTCACAGCTTTAATGACACAGACTGCTTTTACTTTATTTTCTAAATCCTGATGGAGCTCTGAGATGTTTTTTTTTTGCTGCAGGTTTAATTATTTGTGATTTCAGCTCTTTTCATGTAATCAATTGAACACTTTGGGCAATAAAACGATTTCAGGAGCTTTTTTTTTTTTTTTTTTTTACTTTTCCTTGTAAACAACCTAATCCCCTTAATCCAGTCAAAGCTTAAGAACCAGACATTCATTTATTTGTTTGAACGCGACAAAGCACGTTAATCAGAGAAAGAAAAACAAGATGTAAACATGCCAGACTTAACAAAAATACTAATTTACATCAAAAACAGACTTATTACAAGTGACAATAACAAATACAAATGTACAAATACACTGAAGATGAATTGGAACAGAAATAAGACAAAATTCATTGATCACACTTCTGGTTGGAGGAGACCAAATACAGAGCTAAAGCAGTGAACTTAATTCTTAAAAAGATGATAATATGTTTACAACTGGTTCTGCTGCACAAAAACATAATTTAAAGTAGCTTCTAAATACAAACTGTAAGGGATCAAAAATGGAACCCTGAGGAACCCCACAAGTAAAAACAGACTCTTTAATGGGGCGATCATGTTGCTTTGTGACCACATTAACTTTATAAGCTGATGAAATAAAATAAAATGTTTTGTTTTCAGCTTGTGCAGCCGCTCAGATGGCCAAAATAAATCTATTAAAAGAGGCTTAGTGACACATTACGTTTACTCCAGCTGATTTATTTTCACTTTTAACAAGCAAAATAACACAATTATTTACCTGAGGTCAAAGACTGTAAGACGCCATCGTCACAATAAATCCAAAAATAATTTAAAACAAGATATTAATAGCTCTAACACATTAATTTGTCATTGATTAATTGTTTGTGTCCTGCATGAGGAGACACATTACTCCACTGATCTACAGGTGGCGCTAAAGCTCCAAGAAAGACAGCAATGTGCTATCAAAGGAGAAGAAGAAGAGGAGGAGGACCGTCAGCTAGTAAACATGGATGCCAACAATGCAGGTTTTTTAAAAATCATCTTTGGAAAATTATTAATGAAGAAAGAAATACATTCAACATGTTTGTTCGATCAGTGAGTCCACAGGGAGCTTTAAAGGAGCAGTGCGTAGGATTCAGTGGGATCTATTCTAATTATGTTTTCAGTTGTGATTAATCATCCAAAATTAAGAATCTTTGTGTTTTTGTTTTTTACTAAATCAGATTTACAGACGTCTCTGACAATGTAAGTCTATGGAAAAACATCTTTTTGGGCCCAGTGACCGACCCGGAAGTTGAAATTGCACAACTTGGACAGTAAGTGAAGTTTTCCTCAAAACCTGTACCCACTTCTCCGGGTGTGAACAGTGTTTCAGCGCTCCCGTTGTTGTCAGCGGTTATCTAGAGAGCAGATATCGGGGTCGTGACATCCTCGGCTGATCTCCCCCAACAGATACCTTCATATTAATGTAAGAAGAATTTAGAATAAAAAGCTAAATCGTCGACAAACGATAGAAGTTGGGTTCCAAGATCGCGTTTCGATCAATGAGTTCTCTCCACGCTTCAACACGATTGGTCGACTACTCCGACGACACTTCCTGTACCAAAACTTTGTCCACAGATTTAGGATAAAAAATACATATATGTGTTTATAGTGATTAAGTTGTAATAATCGATCGTCTCGTTGGCAAGAAAGCAAATCAAAATGTTAAATCAATCCATTAAAACACCACGTGATGTGAGATAACGCTCCTGTTAAACATCATCAATAATAAAATCATTAATATTCACAGCTGAACAGACACAAACACAAACAAACAAAACCCCCACGAAGGTTTTCATTAACGCCTAGAAATGATTTTCGTTTTATTCAAATTCATCTTTCATTCATGAGTCTCTGCAGAAATGTCAGAGCTGCAACTGAAGAACTCGCTCGGCTCCAAATGTCGCTTCAGCTGCTTTCATGTGCGTGATGGACGTCCCCTCTTCCCTCCTCCTCCCCCTTTGATGGGAGACATTTGGTGTTGAAGGCGGAGGAAGGTATCACCTGCGATCTGCTCATAAAGCTGCTTCAGAGTCAGAACAAAGCAGCCGGAGCTTCTCCTGCCGTCTCACCGTGCTTTCATTTCCTGTGTGGCAGGAAATTGTCTCAGCACACGGCCTGATAGCGCCGCCGGCCACCACTTATCAGCCGCCGCTTATCAGCCATCTCTCAGGGCTTTATTGAAGTGGAGGCTGCTTTGTGTGCACCGATGCCTGACTGTCATTCACGCAGCTTCACCTGAGCTCGGCGAGGCGAGGAGAGACTCCAGAGACGAAACAACAACAATCAGCCTGTTTACCTGCTGCAGAAACTCTCTGAGCTGCATAGAAACAGATATAAACACAGAAAAAAGAGCACAGAGGAGTGTTTGGCTCAATAACAAGACAAAAGATTTTATTTTGCATGTTGAATATCGTAAAAAATAAATATTTCTCCTCTTATTTTCATCCCTCCCTCATTCCTGGTCCTAATATTCATCAGAAAAAGGAGATTCGTTAAAAAACACTTTGCTGTAAATGAGTCAGTCCAATTGTTTTTAACGGTTGTTTGATCATATAGATCAAAAATATGGCTTCAGAAACACTTCATTTATCTTTTAAGTCTTCTTTCTCAATGCAGGACTTTCACTTGTGGTTAGAGAAAGAGAGTTTTGTGACCCTAAAGGTTGCGGTTTAATCCCAGAATGCACCTCTCTTATACACTATCGTGTATAATTTTGATAAACTGTATTTTATTTCACATATAAGCTTAAGGCGAGAGAAATAATGTGTTTTTTTTAAACAAAAATATTCTAGTTTGACCCCAATAAATGGCCCAAAAAGCACCAACCATCTGACATATCATGCAAAATGGCGGACAGGTCTGGGTGTGACACACGTGCTCACCAAGTGTCATCTTTCTAGGGCAAAGCCAAAGGGGGGGGCTTCGGCTGTGAAAACAACGGTGACATATTTGCCAATTTTCATGAGTTTCTGAGTCCCGTCCCCCCCTCCTGCACCTCCTCGTTTCCCCGCCGACGCGTCCAAATAAATCTAATAATACGAAAACCTGCAGCTTCCTGTTTAAATCTTATTAAATTCTTAAATATAAAACATCAAATCACACAGATGTTGTTTTGGGAGTTTTCTTCCTTTAGTCTGATGAGAGGATGGGAGGAGCATCAGCAGCTCCCCTCCTCATCCTCCTTCCTCTTCATCCTCCTTCCCTTCCGTTGCACTATTCAACCCCACCAGACTCCATTGACAAAAATGGTAATTTTCCCTGGCAGAGCCTCAATTTGTTAGTTTGTCTATGTTGTTGTGTGTAACATAAATATTGTGTTGCATCTGAATTTCTCATTTAAAACACCAAAGTCACACAATATCACCTGCAGCTTCCTGTTTACGTGTGTGTGTGTGTGTGTGTGTGTGTGTGTGTGTGTGTGTGTGTGTGTGTGTGTGTGTGTGTGTGTGTGTGTGTGTGTGTGTGTGTGTGTGTGTGTGTGTGTGTGTGTGTGTGTGTGTGTGTGTGTGTGTGTGTGTGTGTGTGTGTGTGTGTCGTGATGCTGCTCTTCGTCGTCTCAGGACATAAATCTTATTAAATTCTTAAATATAAAACATCAAATCACACAGATGTTGTTTTGGGAGTTTTCATCCTTTAGTTTAGCAGCAGCAGAGTTTGATGAGAGGATGGGAGGAGCATCAACACTCCCCCCTCTCTCTCTCTCTCTCTCTCTCTCTCTCTGCTCTTCATACAGACCTCCCCCTCCTCTCCCTCTGTGAGTATTTAAGAGGAGGCGTGCCGGCGTTGGGCCGGCGTGGGGCCGACCGAGCGTCTCAGAGCAGCAGTGTGAGGGCGGTGGAGCAGAGCAGAGCAGGCTGGAGCCGTGGTACTCGTACACCCACTGGTTCCCGATGGCCTCGTCCCACGTGATGAAGCACGGCCCGGAGCCAGTGCCCAGGATGCAGCCGGCCATGATGATGTTCTCCAGCAAGTACTGGGCCCGGAGGGGCATGTCGCTGGACTCGGCCATGTTCGACCACCAGCAGCAGCGCCACACCGGGGGGCAGATGGTGAGGGCAGGTCCTCCTCCTCTTCATCCTCCTGCTCTTCATACTACTCTTCATCCTCCTTCCTCTTCTTCCTCCTACTCTTCATCCTCCTCTTCTTCCACCTTCCTCTTCATCCTCCTGCTCTTCATCCTCCTTCCTCTTCTTCCTCCTTCCTCCTACTCTTCATCCTCCTCTTCTTCCACCTTCCTCTTCATCCTCCTACTCTTCATCCTCCTTCCTCTTCTTCCTCCTTCCACCTTCCTCTTCATCCCTTATCTCCATCCTTCCTCTTCATCCTTCTTCCTCTTCTTCCTCCTTCCACCTTCCTCTTCATCCTTCCTCTCATCCTCCTTCCTCCTCATCTTCCTTCCTCTCCGTCCTCCTTCCTCTCATCCTCCTTCCTCTCCATCCTTCCTCATCATCCTCCTTTCTCTTCATCCTCCTTCCTCTCATCCTCCTTCCTCCTCATCCTCCTTCCTCCTCATGCTCCTTCCTCTCCATCCTTCCTCTCCATCCTCCTTCCTCTTCATCCTTCTTCCTCTTTATCCTCTATCCTCTCCATCCTCCTTCCTTTCCGTTGCACTATTCAACCCCACCAGACTCCATTGACAAAAATGGTAATTTTCCCTGGCAGAGTCTGGGAGTTGCTGCTCTCCTGCTGCCTCAGTTTGTTAGTTTGTCTATGTTATTGTGTGTAACACAAATATTGTGTTGCATCTGAATTTCTCATTTAAAACACCAAAGTCACACAATATCACAGATATACTAACTGATGGAGGCAGCAGCAGACCAGCAGCTCCTGTGTTCTGTCCTCTAAAATCCCTGTTTTAGTGAATGTAGTCTGGTGTGTGTGCTGTTTGTGGTTAAACCAAAAGGATCTTCCAGGTCTCTCTCTGTAGGGATCCTTTCCATGATGCTGTCACACACTGGGTTGGTAATTAGAGGTTGCTTATTACAGTCAAACTAGAGGGCGCTGTTTCACCACATTGGTATCAAACATGCGGCGGTGAGGAGACATTTAGTGTTTGAAGAGTCAGAGTCACTTCTTTGTCACATGTTGCTGCTGTTTTTGTGGTAAAAGTTTTCATAATCAAACGTTTTATTTAGAAGAGGAAGGTAACGGCTTTAACGCCGATAACAGCTTCACATCCCATCAGGAGCGTTTCAGAGAGTTTTTCCTGCTCAGATTTAGCTGGTTTGGTCTTTAAACTGATGTTGGAGCTTCTAACAGGATCAAACAGGCTGTGCTTCTTCTTCTGCTGCTTTAAATGTGTTTCTTGGATGTACTTCCTGCTTTGTTGTGCTGCAGCTACAGACAGCAGCTAAAGTCAAAGTCAGAGTGTTTCTCCACCACTGACAGGCTGCACGGGGGCTTTTATTTTGAAAACTGAGCTGATTCTCTTTGCAGTTTGTCTGTCTGACTTCCTGTCGCCTCCTCTGCTCTGAGCTGCTTGACGCGGCGTCCGTCAGAAACAGACCAGGAGCGAATCTTTAGCGGAGCGCCGAGACACTGGTGTGGTTTGAGGCGCTAACCAGACGCTCCTGTTGGGATTTAGCCCTCAGGAAGTCAGGTGGGGCAGGTAGTCTCACCTGTGACACCAAATACATTACATTCATACTGACAACTACTAAACAACCAGACAAACACACTTATATCACTGAGAAACTGATTTGGTGTCTCCAGCTAAAAATCCTTTTACTAAAATCACATGTTTTACTGAAACTCCATTAATAAATAATAATAATAATAATTAAAGAGTGTCGTCATGATTGCTAAAACTAAGGAGGATCAGAACCAGGCGCATCATCGGGAATGATCAATGTGATCATGTGACGGCGTTGTAGCCACAGGTGAGGTTAAAGAAGGAGGTTAGTGATGCGTTCAGGATCCTGCTGAAGCTGCTGAGAAGTGTGACGAGGAGTTTTCCCACTTTTCCCAAGTTTACGTACAAGGGTGTTTCTCAACCTGCCATTTTACCCAGGATGCATCGGGTGTTGGCTTGTGTGGACCGCAGCAGTAGTGGAAAATGGCAGACGAAGCATTAACGACAGTTTTAATTTAGAAAACACGACAATCGATACGTTACAGGATGTAGTTTTAAGGCTTTTATGCGAGTTTATAGTTTTTAAATTTAAAATCTGTGGACTTCTGAGTCTGAGCTGTTGAGAAAGGCCCCAAGTTTATGTGCAGACTAACTGATTCAAAACCTATAATCAATTAGCTGAGCCCACACAAAGGGACAAAAGGTGGTTCTTTTGTTTTGGAGGAGATGCCTGCATGTGTGGAAACATCTTCTTTGTGTCTGTCTGTCCATCCGTAAAGACCGTAAACGTCCCGTAAACGATTGATTGCTACATAAAGAGAAAAGCTGATCAGCTCCAGCACCTCGTCACAGCACAAATACTGAATTAATGGGTGTGTTTTTTCCTGCACGAGGCTCTGCAGGTCTTTGTTTTTGCCTTCCAGTCCTCAATCAGGGAACAAAACCCCTCTGCAGTCAACAACACATAGATTTTTGTATTTATTCTTTTTTTTTTAATTATTATTTTCAACGTCTATCCAGCACAAGTGCACCTGTGAATGAATCATAGATGAATAAATGCTGTGGCAGCTCTCAGAGACAAAGAAAAAAAGAGGAAGCTTGTTAAAATCTTCCTCGGCTGCTCAGTGTTTTGTTTGAGCTGCAGTAAAGAGGAAATTTAACGCCGTCGACGTCAGATAGCATCTGCTGCCTGATTGATGTTACAGCTTATCAATACATCAGCGGTGTGTTTGTCTTTGTCGGGCTGCAGATATCAGGCTGCCCGAGTTCTGCTGCTGTGACGACGACAGACGACAAAATAGAGCCTGAGCTCATCGGTTATCTTTACATTAGCCTCATTAGCCTCATTAGCCTCATTAGCCTCATTAGCCTCATTAACGGGATTTAACTGTGTGTTTGAAGGCAGTGATTTGTCCCACAGCGAGCCAATTATCAGTGAGTCCTAATCAATACCAAAAGCTGAAATATGATCAATAGAAACACTTTGAAATATAATTATATTAATATAAAAACTATCAAACACAACCTGAGACTGATCAGAAGAATTATTAGACATAAATATTATTTTAAAGATGTTTTTCAGTATTCAATATTATTATAGTCAATATTAATCAATCATTGATTGATAGATTTTTTTAAAGATTTATTTATTTATGTTTTTTTTACGTCATGTTGTTTGTTGGTGCTGTTTTACCTCAAACTGTCTAACTAACGGACTAACTAATTAAGTAACTGAATGATTTACTAACTAACTAACTGAATGACAGACTGACTAATTCACTAACTGACTAACTATCTGATTAACTAACTGACTGACTGACTGACAAACTATTTAACTAATTAAGTAACTGATTGAGTAACTAACTAACTAACTGAGGTGAAAACATTTTTATAAATCAGTGTTTTAATTAAAGAGTTTGTTCTTAACAAAGTTGTTTAAGATGCTGAAAATAAAAGTCGTTGTTTTTTGAACAGAGTTTGGTTTAGTGTCAACACTGTGTGTGTGTGTGTGTGTGTGTGTGTGTGTGTGTGTGTGTGTGTGTGTGTGTGTGTGTGTGTGTGTGTGTGTGTGTGTGTGTGTTGTGTGTGTGTGTGTGTGTGTGTGTGTGTGTGTGTGTGTGTGTGTGTGTGTGTGTGTGTGTGTGTGTGTTGTGTGTGTGTGTGTGTGTATGTCCAGTCCAGGCGTCCGTCCTTCTGTCCGATCAACGAGGCGCCGGGTAAAGAGAGCGCTGAGGATTCTGGGAAGACGGCGGTGGTGTTTTCTCTGAAGAACGAGGTCGGCTGTTTGGTCAAAGCGCTGCGACTTTTCCAGGTGAGAAGAAGAAACTCTTGGGGGGGGGGGTTATCACCATGACGACTGGATCCTCACCTGCTGTGATCCTCCTCCCCCCTCTCCCCTCCTTCTCCCCTGTTTCTGCTTCTCCCATCTCCTTCCCTTCATCCACCTCCCCTTTCCTCCCCTCCTCTCCTCCACTAATCTCCTTCCTGCTTTCCCCTCCTCTCCTCTCCTTCTCCCGTTTCATCCCCTCCTCACCCTCCTTCCTTCCTCTCCCATCCTCCCTCTCCTCCCCCTCTCTCCCTCCCTCTCCTCCTCCCCTCTCCCTCCTCCTCTCCCCTCCTCTCCCCTCCTCCCTCTCCTCCCTCTCCCTCTCTGCTTCCCTCCCTCCTCACCTCTCCTACCCCCCCCTCTCCTCCCCCTCTCTCCCTCTCTCCTCCACTCCCCCCCCTCTCTCCCTCCTCCTCTCCCCTCCTCCCTCTCCTCCCTCTCCCTCTCTCCTTCCCTCCCTCCTCACCTCTCCTACCCTCCCCCTCCCTCTCCCCCCCCCCCTCTCCCTCTCCCTCCTCCCCCCCCCCCCCCCCCCCCCCCCCCCCCCCCCCTCTCAGGAGAAGCGGGTCAATCTGAACCACATTGAGTCTCGGGTGTCTAAACGAGTCTCTAACGAGGTCGAGATCTTCGCCGACTGCAGCTGCAGCAAGAAGGAGTTCAACGAGCTGCTGCAGCACCTGAGAGATCACGTCAACATCGTCTCCTTCAACACGCCTGCACACGTGTGGTCAGCTGAGGCAGGTGGGAACACCTGGGGAACACCTGGGGAACACCTGGGGAACACCTGGGGAACACCTGGGGAACACCAGGGGAACACCAGGGGAACTGATCAGATTTTATTGATACCAGTGTCATTATTGATACCAGCTGAAGTCTCACTGTTTCCAGCATCAACGCAACAAATGAAATTAAACTGACTTATGAAATAAACATCTGAATAAATTACAGCGCTGCTTTGAAAACAGGAAATATAAAACTCCCCTTTAACAAATTCCTCCTCACCAGGAAGAACAAAAATCCCTCTTAACAGGATTAAACTCCAATTTAACAATTAAGGAAATCAAAAACATGAAAATATAGAGTATTGATAATGAAACACACACACACTGTATCTGTCATTACTATTATTTCTAATGAAAGAGCCTGATAAGTAATGAGAGGTGTCCACACATTCAATAGTTCAATAGTTTAACACTGTTGTTCTGCTTCTGATCTCCTGTTGAATCAGACGGAGACGACGTCCCGTGGTTCCCCATGAAGATCTCCGAGTTGGATCAGTGCTCCCACCGAGTGCTGATGTACGGATCTGAACTGGACGCCGACCATCCCGTGAGTTTCATTCATGCTTTACAGGATCAACCTTTAAAGTTCAATTACAACAAATTATAGTACGATACGATACAGGATATTTTTTTTAATCTTACAAATATTAAATCTCAGAGTGTTTGACAGCATTATGGAAAGGATCCCTACAGAGAGAGACCTGGAAGATCCTTACTATCGCTCTCTGCACACACACCAGACTCCATTGACAAAAACAGTGATTTTAGTCCACAGAACATGGGAGTCGTTGCCTCAAGAGGTTAATTTGTTTGTGTTACTGTATGACTTTGGTGTTTTACAGGGTTACTTTGGATCCAGACTAAGCCTTTAAAACACCAAAGTCCCCACACAAAATTAAAAAAAACATGCTAAGTCTTGTGTTCTGCAAGGTAAAATTCGTATTTTTGTCAATGGAGTCTGGTGACCTTGAAAAGGTGATTTACTGGACCATTGCCGAAGCTTTTTCTTAGTCATTTTGACACCAAAATAGAGCCCAAGTTTAAAAGAAAAAACTACTGCCAACCTATAAAATAAAGACTGTATATTTTGGACAGGTTTGAACGTGTTAGTGACTAAATCAATCGAGTATGTGAGGAAGAGGATGATCGATTCAAGACGACATTCATGACAAGAAGAACGTGTGTTTACGAAAAGTGTTAAAATTTTGAATCACGTTTTATTTCTCTTGACTTCTTCCTTCCTGTCAGGGTTTCAAGGACGAGGTTTACCGTCAGCGCAGGAAATACTTTGTGGAAGTGGCCATGAATTATAAATTGTAAGTATCTTCCTGCCTGGTTTTTGGGAAATTTTCCCATCTGATGTTTTTTTAACATAATTAATCATAAAGCAATCAATGGATCGGTGGAGAAAATAATCACCAGCTGCAGTTTGATACTAAATAGAGGAAAAATAATCTAATGATAGAATATAAATATAAATATAAATAAAATAAAATAGAATAATAAATAAATAAAATAAAATAGAATAATACATAAAATAAAATAAAATAGAATAATAAATAAATAAAATAAAATAGAATAGAATAATACATAAATAAAATAAAATAAAATAGAATAATAAATAAATAAAATAAAATAAAATAGAATACAAAATAAATAAAATAAAATAAAATAGAATAAAAAATAAATAAAATAAAATAAAATAGAATAAAAAATAAATAAAATAAAACAAATAGACATACATACAGTTATCACTTTTCTGCTCCACTACTTTTACTTTTAATACTTTAAGACTCTTATACTTAAGTGACATTGCAAATGCAGGACTTTTATTTGTAGTATTTTTACTCATCAGTAGTATTTTTACTGCAGTAAATGATCTGAATACTGTCCGACTCTGTTCTGGATAAAAAAAGTGATTCATACTTTGTGTTCATTGGTTTCTCATGATATAAAATGTCTGTCTGTCTGTCTGCCTGTCTGTCCCCCCCCCCCTCCAGCGGGCAGCCCATCCCTCGTATCGAGTACACGGCGGAGGAGATCCGGACGTGGGGGGTGGTCTTCAGGGAACTGACCAAACTGTACCCGACCCACGCCTGCAGAGAATACCTGAAGAACCTGCCGCTGCTCAGCAAACACTGCGGCTACAGAGACGACAACATCCCCCAGCTGGAGGACGTCTCGCTGTTTCTCAGAGGTTTTCGCCCTTAATGTGTATATATACGACCACCAAAGGGTCCCTGTGATCCTGCAACCCCCCCGAGAAGGTCCAGGGGGGAGGGACAGTAAACCACAACAGAAAGGAGAACACAGGAAACCAGGGATTTATTCACAAACTCAGACATAAAGTGCCACTAAACAGAAAAGCCTGTAGTCTGTATAAACAGAGGAACAGTCACAACACAACAATCAACGTTAATTTAAACATTTAACACAAAGAGAAAGAAAACAGAGCGTCTAAAGCACGATAAAGTTCTCTTCAACCCTTTATGACCTTCCATAGAACAACATCTTTACATCTGTACAGGCTGTTTTCTGGAGCATTTTAATCAACACAACCCTTCTATCAATCGCTAAAAAGTCCAATAAACCATTTTTGTTTTACACATGTTTCTAAATACAGAAATGTCTCAGCTGTCTCCCTCTAAATGTGTCTGGATCATAATGTTTTTGTTGTGTTTGCTTTATACTGGATTTCTGCTACAACACATTAGTGGAAGGAAACGGCGCTCTGGGACATGAGAGTGTGACTCCTCTGGTTTTATATGCAAAAAGAATTATTGATCCGTCTTATTTAACAGTTAATTACACTAATTTATCTGTTAACTTCTATATTTCAGCTTTCTTTGATTATTCTCAAATGTAATTGGACATAAAATGGTTGCAGTTTGGTTATGTTTAGGCGCAGAGAACGTGGATTGGGTTCAAATGTTATTTACAGAAGTGAAATTAGGCTACATAAAGTATGTGACTTCAGTTTGGTTAGGTTTAGGCACCAAAACTGCTTTGGTTAGGTTTCCTGGTTTGGATTAAAAGCTCAAGTCAAATCCAAATATAAAACATAAATATTTGTGTGAAATGGTTGATAGTTTTTTTGTAATGAGCAGGATGATGCACAGGAAGTGGCTTCATTACTGCAGAATGAACCCACGGTCATGTTACCTGTGCAGAGCAGCTCCCGGAGGATCCGTAGTAACCAGGAAACACGTTCACACATGTTTACACAACACTCAAAGGATCAATAAGCTGTTTAAAGAATATTAATCATGTGATATGATTGTGTGTAATTGTATTTTATGAGTTGACTTGTGTGTTTCAGAGAGATCTGGTTTCACGGTTCGACCGGTCGCAGGTTACCTGTCTCCCAGAGACTTCCTGGCTGGTTTGGCCTACAGAGTGTTCAACTGCACCCAGTATGTCCGTCACAGCACCGACCCGCTCTACACACCTGAACCGTGAGTACACCTGCACCTGAGACGGGTGTTCTTATCGTATCTCACTAAAAGGGCTTGTTTTAGCCACTCTGCACACACACACCAGACTCCATTCACAAAAACAGGGATTTAAACCTCACAGAACACAGGAGCTGCTGCCTCGACTGATTAGTGTTGGATCCAAACTAACTGTTTAAAACACTAAAGTCAGACAGTTCTTTAATAAGCTGCAGGTGAGAAATACAGATTAAATATTATATCTGGTGGGAAGATAACACACTCAGGTGTTTTGTTGTAATCTGTAATTTCAGTTTGATTTATTAAACATTAATATTGTTTAAACATAACATCAAATTAAATTCATTATCAGCACCAATTCATTTGAGCTTCTCTCAGTTTCTTCGTTATGTTTTGTCATTTAATTACTTTGACTGCATTTTCTTTTGGTTTAACCACAAACAGCCGTTAAACCGCTGCCTTCAAAGACACCAGACTCCATTCACAAAAACACTAATTTTAGCTCACTGAACACATGAATGACCAGCAACTCTGCTGTGTTGCTTTAGTGAGTTAACAAAACTCACAAAAACTAAAATTACATAGAAAATGTTCCCAGTTTTCTTCTTTGTCAGTTTATTTTGTTTATTTTTAGGCTGCGTCTTATTGTTGTTGCTGTTGTCTTAAATAATAGTTTTTTGTCCTGTTTTTTAAAAATGTTCTGATGTTTTCTTTACTTCTGGTGCGTTTTCTAATCTTGCCCCTGACAAAACTCCTTAAAATGAATAAACACTAAACAAAAACTAAAAAAAGAATAAAATAAACCAGCAAACCTGCTTAAAAAACTAATTCTGACTAAACTGAAGATGACTAAAACTATAATAACCTCCATCTCATTAGTGTGTGTGTCTTATTTCTTGTCGTGTGTCAGTGACACGTGTCACGAGCTGCTGGGTCACGTCCCGCTGCTCGCCGACCCGAAGTTCGCTCAGTTCTCTCAGGAGATCGGCCTGGCGTCTCTGGGAGCGTCTGACGAGGACGTTCAGAAACTGGCCACGGTGAGCGTCCTCAGGATTAAACATTAATATTATTATTATTATTATTATTGATCTGCTGTCTGATCAGTCGGACTTGTGTGTTTTGAACAGTGTTATTTCTTCACTATCGAGTTCGGACTCTGCAAACAGGACGGACAGCTGAGAGCTTATGGAGCCGGTTTACTGTCGTCTATTGGAGAGCTGAGGGTAACACACACACACACACACACACACACACACACACACACACACACACTCCTCCGCTCCCTATCGATTGATCTGACTGTTGTTTTCATTATAAACTGATGAGTTCAATCATTTCCAGTATTATTTCACAAAATGTTGCCTCACAGTTGAGAAGCTGGAATTATTAATAACAATAAGATCATAAATTTAAACATTTCAGCACTAAAATAACATAAAAGTATTGAGAATTAAATTGTGTAAAAAACCCAAAAGTTAATACCATAAGATAAAAGTTATCATATTTTTTACCAGATTCGTTTCGTCTGCGTTTTTTTTTCCCAGCATGCATTGTCAGATCAGGCCTGTGTGAAGATGTTTGACCCGCGGACGACCTGTAACCAGGAGTGTCTCATCACCACCTTCCAGGATGTCTACTTTGTCTCCGACAGCTTCGAGGAGGCCAAAGAGAAGATGAGGTGAACGACAAGCACACTGATACTCACAGTAGGAGTTAGTACAGTAGGACTGACAGGCTCAGAGTGTTATTCTGAGTGTGTGACAGCATCATGGAAAGGATCCCTACAGAGAGAGACCTGGAAGATCCTTTTGGTTTAACCACAAACAGCACACACACCAGACTACATTCACTAAAACAGGGATTTTAGAGAACAGAACACAGGAGCTGCTGCTCTGCTGCTGCCTCCATCAGTTAGTATATCTGTGATATTGTGTGACTTTGGTGTTTTAAATGAGAAATTCAGATGCAACACAATATTTGTGTTACACACAAAAACATAGACAAACTAACAAATTGAGGCTCTGCCAGGGAAAATTACCATTTTTGTCAATGGAGTCTGGTGGGGTTGAATAGTGCAACGGAAAGGAAGGAGGATGAAGAGGATTTTAGCTCACAGGACACAGGAGCTGCTTGACTACTGCTGTTAGTTTGTTTCTGTTATTGTGTGACTTTGGTGTTTTATTGTTCCAGCACAATATTTGCATAACATAGAATAACACAAACAAACTAACTGATGGAGGCAGCAGCAGAGCAGCAGCTCCTGTGTCCTGTTCTCTAAAATCCCTGCTTTAGTGAATGTAGTCTGGTGTGTGTGCTGTTTGTGGTTAAACCAAAAGGATCTTCCAGGTCTCTCTCTGTAGGGATCCTTTCCATGATGCTGTCACACACTTAGAATAACACTCTGAGCCTGTCAGTGGATCAAACAAGCTCTTTTAGTGGACCTACTGTGATCAGGTGCAGTTGTCCCAAAGGATCACGTTGCAGCCTGTTTTACAGCTGCCAGCAGATGTAATCTACAGACACCAAAATGTGTGAATAAAAGGGTCCAGATTTAAAAATACCAAAGTTAATCTCGTCCTTGAACTCCAGCCAAAGAGTGGAAATGTTGTTTTGGCCAAAAGCTTCTGCTAAATAACGACACACGACATTAAAATGATGTTCAAAGACTCAAAGAAAAAGCTGTTTGACACCTGTCCTGCTGTGCTGACGGCCTCCTCTCTCCACCAGGGAGTTCGCTAAGACGATAAAGAGGCCGTTCTCTGTGTACTACAACCCGTACACTCAGAGCATCGACCTGCTCAAGGACACCCGCAGCATCGAGAACGTGGTGCAGGACCTGCGCAGCGACCTCACCACCGTGTGCGACGCTCTGGGGAAGATGAACACCTACATGGGCATCTGAGGCCCCCCCCACCCCCACCGTGCGTCACCTCTGGGCTCTGATTGGTTTAAAACAGCAGTGACACGCCACAACGCTTCTGCAGAGCATCACACGTTCATGTGTTCATGTTGCTTCCCTGAGATCAATGTAACAGTAACAGCTCTCATGGAGGGGTAATACACGCTGCTCCTAACGGCGTCATTCGTTGTTAATAATAATGTTTACCGATGCTTTATTGATCAGTTATAAGCAGTTATCGTTTGGTTGGCAGGTTGTGAAAAGCTGGTGGTGTATATCCTTTATTTTTTGGTAATAATGCAGTTGTAAATGTTTGTAATCCATCAATAAATGCTTTACTTTATAAAGGATGATTTATCAGAGTGGCACAAAAGTCAATTTAGAACTGAATCATGTTGTTTTAGGATCCCTGCAGAGACACAGACCTGTAAGATCCCTTTTGTTTAACCACAAACAGCCACCAGACTCCATTGATAAAAACAGTAATTTAAGCTCGCAGAACGCAGGAGTTGCTGGTCTACCGCCGCCTCAGTCGGTTAGTTTGTTTGTGTTGTTGTGTGTTCATAAACAAATGTTGTGTTGTATCTGAACGAACCGTTTAACCAACCAAAGTCACACAATAACACAAACAAGTTAATTGATCGAGGCAGCGTCAGACCAGCAACTACTGTTTGCTGCCAGGTAGAATTACTGTTTTTGTCAATGGAGTCTGGTGGCTTTGAAGAAAGCAGTGAAAATAGACTTTATACAGCATACACGTTAATAGATGTAGATTTTTTTTTTTATTCATGGCTAACAAGGAAAATCTAGAATATCACAGTGACACCCCCCCCCCACCCTCAGGTGCTGTGGACGGTAAACACAGACAATGTAAATGTTGTGTTCACCCACAAGTGTCGCTTTTCCTGAGACATTTGCATGCTGGGAAATGTTTCACAATCACAGACACGAGGGGTCCTGTTCTCAAACAAATGGACGATCCCTCCTCTATGCAAACTCGCTCTGGGAGTGTTTTGCGGCCTCTTTGTTTAAAGTGTGAAGGATGAAGAGCAGCCGGAGAGCAGAGAGACTCCTCGCAGCAGCCGACAGACATCCGTCTTCCTCCTGAAGGTCAGTTCATGCTCATTGTCTCTGTGGTTTGCCTCAGTGATCAGACAGAACGAGATGAAGCACTGCAAAACAAATGGGACGCATCGCTGCAGGTTCTTGATCATTAATTACGTCTCTTCTTTAAATGTAAATACAAAGAAAACCAGACAACTCTGCCCCATGATTCACAGCCAGACCACCAAAACACCACCAGACACCAGACTCCATAGAAGAAAACAGTGATTTTACCGCCAGAGCACATGCACTCAGTACGATGGTATGTGAGGAAGTGAGATTAGGAATTCTAATAAATATGAGAAATAATAATTTAAAAGAAAAAACATAATTAGATAAAAGTAGCATCAACTGTGTGGTACAACAGAACAAACCCAGAAGCTAGAAAGACCTTCTCACTTATTCTTTGACGGTGAAGGATAGATAGATAGATAGATCTGTTTTTGAAATTCTAATATTTTCATTTTATGTTCTTCTGTATTTGCATCATTTCAGTTTGGTTTGTTTGTGTATCATCCCTTTCGTACACACATGCGATGTCAGACACAGCGATCATCTTTCTGTCCGTTAGTTAATCCAGCTCTTCTAACATGAACGACTCAAACATCAGCTTAAAAAACAACAAATGCTAAAAGCAGCTCCGCCTGTTTTTGGCCTTTCACTTGGTGTCATAAACTGAGGAACGCTGGTTTGGTCATATTCTTAAAGCTCATCACCGCTGCTTCGCTCTCCTGCTGTGGGCGGCAGGATTAAAGCCCCACAAGGTGTCTGTCATCAGGAATTAAGGCCGAGAACCGTCCGATGGGTCAAAGAAGTATTTGACTTTCCCTGCCGACTATCAGATCTTCACCTGCATTTCAGTTCGGACGCATCACTCGCTCCTTCATCGTCCTATTTTAGCCAAATCTACTCATCGACTTCCATTAATCAGAATAAAGCTCCATTGGCCAAACGTGAACACGTACGAGGAAAAGAAGACAAGAGCAACAAAGCTGAACAAAATAAACATTTATGGTCAAAGTACAAAGTGAATATATTTGAAGTGTATGTTAAAAAAAAACTCTAAACTTTATTTACATATTTACATTAAAGGGATCAGCTGCTGCCTGCGTCAGCCCCTAAACTCCTGGAGGGTCACACGCTTTCCTTTTCTAGAACTTAAAGTGTTTCTGAATCTTGTTTTTCTTTCTTGTGACGCACTGACGTGATGGAAAGTTGTCCTGACTTCCTTCCAGGAGGAGGAAGCAGGTAAAACACACCACCATGACGTGATGATCCTGTAAAATGAGAGCATGAATGACTAAAACACACAGACTAGTTTAGTTTTCTCTGTAGAAATGATTCATCTGTCCTCATTTGCAGGAGACTCGGTCATGATGGGAAACCACAGCTCAGGTTCGGCCCCGTTGTCCGTCAATGACGGCAACATCAGCAGCAACGCCTCGCTCGGTGGAGGTCCGCCGCCATTCGACCTCCCCGCCGAGAATGACGACGGCTTGTTTTGGCAGTTGTTCTCCTCCACGGCGAGCTTCACAGAAATGATGAACCACTGCAGCTCAGAGAGCAGAGGGAAGGGCTGGCTAGGAGTGACGGTCGTCCTCCTGGTGACGGCCTTTCCGGCTAACGTGGGCCTGATGTGGCTGCTGCTGAACGGGAGGAGAGCCATGACGCCGTCTGAGGTGTTGGGGCTCAACGTGTCCGTCATGGGCGTCCTGTACGGCCTGTGCCTGCCTCTGGACGTCTACGCCGCCCTCCACGACATCTCTGAGACGAACCGCCGCTTCCGCCAAGCCCTGTTTGCCCTCAACATGTTCGGCCTCCCGCTGCTCCAGACCTGCATGTGTTTGGAGCGCTGCGTGGCGGCGGCCCGGCCCGTCGCCTACATCCGTCTGGGGAGGTGGGAGAACCGCGTGGCGCTGTGCGTCTGTGCCTGGACTCTCACCCTGGCCGTGGCCACGCTGAGGTATTTCATCGGCGAGTTTGCCATGACGCTGCCTTTGTCCGCCACCATCTCGCTGCTGTTCCTCGTCATGCTGCTGTGCCTGCTGGAGATCTCCTGGGTGTTGGGTCAGAGCGGCCCGGGCGAGGCCTCGGGGTCGAGCGTGCCGCTGAAGAGGCGAGCTCTGAAGAATATTCTGGCTGTGATGGTGCCGTCGGTCGTGGCGTACTCCCCTCTGGTGGCTCTGGTGCCGTACTTGGTCGTGATCTTATCCGACCACACGGGGACCATCAGCCCCGAGGAGTGCAACGTCCTGCAGCTCCTGCTGCTGTTCCCAAACTTCGGCCTGTTCATCGGCCCGACGTTCTACCTGTCGCGGGTCAGACAGGCGGCCTGCTGCTCCACCGCCAGGCTGAACCCAAACTCCAAAACACAGGCGGAGTAGATCAGATCCTGACTTCTGTAGACCTGCTTCCTTTATAGATAGATAGATAGATAGAAATACTTTATTGATCCCTGAGGGGAAATTCTCAGCAGCAAAATAGCAAAAGCGAGTAAAAGTGACCACCACCATGAATACAACAATAGATAAGCAGATAAAGTGATAAAAAAGAGGTTAACCCTCAGGTAACACCCATTTTTGACCTGTCACATCTCCAAAATACATTCTTTTGAATGGTGCAATACTTAAAAAAGAGGGAAGACAATAGGGAACCAATAACAATGCTCTAATGTGTCACATGCCTTTCAGGAGGCCATGTTGAAACATTTATTCAGACTTTTTCAAAGGAAAAAGCTTCGCTCCACAAAAAGGGTCTGGAAACATAATTTCCTGGCTCTTTACCATCTGGAAAAAAACACATATTCACACTAATAGGTGAATAAACCTTAGTTTTCGATAGTTTAATGCAATTTATTTGCTAATTAAATAATGGAAACTTGTTAAAATGCTTTTACATTTAAAATGCCGTATTGTAACCTGTTGAAGCAGTTGAATAGTTTACACACGTTTATGAAATAAATGATGTTCAAATTGAAAAATAAAGACCATTATGGTTCAATACCTACAGACAACGAACCCCCAAAACTAAAAAATTTATAAAATGTCTTTAGATTATGTTTATTTAGTCTATTTTAAGACATAAAAACACTCCAAAGATTTTTTTCCTAACTGTCCTCATGCTGTGTACCGTAGAGGGTTAGTGTGAGTTAAATAAAATAAAATAAAACTATAGTGCACGTTAAAGAACAGAAATACATGTTTATTTAAATCTTATTCTGAGTATTTGTAGAAGCTAAAGGAACAGTTCGTCTGTTCTGATCCTGTGTTTGGATGTTTTCTGCTTATTGTCCCGTCACTTTCCTTTGACTTCATTGCGATATGTGACAGTGTGACAGTGTCCCACATGGTGTCCATGAATCAGTGGACGAGGAGGCAGAGAGCCGAGTCCATCAATTCCTGAATATGGACACCTCGAAGGGCGTCGTCCTGCTTCCACCACGGTCAGTGCCGAAGAAAAGAAAACAGGACGATTCATTTCTATTTTCCACCTGCCAAGTGTCCAGAACAGGACGCTACGCCTCCGTCAGTATGTTTCACCTTCACAGCATCAGGAGAGCAGTTTTACATGTGAGAGGAGAAAATCACTCATCTGTCCCTGAAACCAAACATGCAAATCCTCCTGCAGCAGCAACAGGAGGTTTCAACTGCAACAAGTAGAGAATTAATCACTGATTACCATCTAATCAAGTTTAAAACCGTCCTCTCGTGGACCTTCGCATCACTTGTGGATGATTCACATCTCAGCTCTGAGACAGGACTGATTTATTCACACGTCTCTACATGAATAAAACAGACGCCGAGGTTTCTCTCCCCCACATCTCATCGTCAAGTCAGGTCCATCACTTCGGTGACCTCCACCCGCCCGTCCTCCCTCAGCGTCTCCACCAGCCGAGGTCGGCTCAGCGCCGTCCACAGGCGCTGCTTCAGCTCCAGGACCTGCGAGACGTAGTCCTGAAAATGAGAAGGCATCAAACTTTAATGGGGTCGGTTATTAAACTGAGCGCGGTGCTCCGGGCAGACAGCAGAAATACCCACAGACTGGAACATCACCATGTGAACACACCTCACCTCCACCTGATTATGCAGCAGTGGAACTTAAACCAGACTCCATTGACAAAACCAGTCATTTTAGCTCACAGGCCACAGGAGTTGCTGGTCTTCCACTTGCTGCTTTGTTTGAGTTACAAATGGCCTGATGGCGTTTTCGGCTGGAAAAAAATGTTTTTTCTGGACACGGTCGACATGTTCAGTGTGTCTGTTGATTAAAATCAGACTTAAAATGCTTCCAAAAGGCAAACAAACAAAGCATTTTAACTGTTTTTACGTCTGGTGTCATAAAGTCAATGAGAAAAAACCAAATCACGAGGGAGGACTCGACGAATCTGATTGCTTTGAGGTGAAAAGCTGCAGGGTGTATCTTCAAGGACAACGAACAGGGATGTCTCACAGCTTGGTCGGCCGAGCTCAGAGCAGCGAGCACAGGCGGCGTAAACACCGAGTTGTAGATTTGTCTGTAGCGCTCCACGGTCAGACCGTGGATCAGGAGTGGCTGCTCCTCCTGCTGCTGCTCTTCCTGCTGCTGCTCCTCCTGCTCCTCCTGCTGCTCCTCCTGCTGCTGCTCTTCCTGCTGCTGCTCCTCCTGCTCCTCCTGCTGCTCCTCCTGCTGCTGCCGGCGGCGGCGCTCGGCGGGACGTCTCCTCTGCCGCACTTCCTGTCCACGGGGGAAACAGGAAGGACAACGACAAACGAATGACAAAGGAATCATGGGAGGCCGAGGGCGACCACACGGTGTCACATAGAGAAACATTCTACTTTTTACTACATTAATCTGACGGCTTTGCAGATTCAGATTATTGAGCTAAAATATAATTAATAAGTAAATATTGGTGTTATTCTGTCTACAAACCATCAGATTAACTCATTAAAACGAGCTCCAGCTGCAACGTTTAAGTGATGAGCACATGAATTATCAATGATCATAATCCAATAATATGATATAATCCATATATATGTGATGTTTGCTCTGCTGTATTGACTCATATAGAGACATGAGTCTAAACATGAACCAGTTTGAGGTCTGAAGCCTCTGATTTTTTAAATAATTCCAAGGTTTTTCTGACTATTTCACAGATTCCAGGTGTGAAAACACATTTTCTCAGTTTCTGGACGTCCAACGACTAAAATCATGTCCACAGCTTGTTCTAGTTTGTTGACAGGACTCATTAGATCGGGGGTGTCACACTCATTTTAGTTCACATGCAGCCCAGTTTGATCTCCAGAGGGCCGGACCAGTGAAATCACAGCGTAATAACCTTTAAATAACAACAACTCTTGATGTTTCCTGTTGTTTCAGTGCAAAAAAGTACAAGAACGACCTGAAACTTGTTTTCTCTGTAATTTCTACACTTTGCAAAGTCGTCCTGCAGGCCGGATCGGACCCTCTGGTGGGCCGGTTTTGGCCCGCGGACCGTATGTTTGACACCCCTGTTAGTTAAACGTACAGCTGTGTGTGTGTGTGTGTGTGTGTGTGTGTGTGTGTTAAGTTTTGTTTCTGTGAGCTTTAAAAACTGAACTCGTCTTATTCTACTATTAATTGCCATTGAAATGAAGTTGTTATTGTTCAAATGTCCGTCTGTGCTGCCTGGAGTGTTTGTTGCCATGGTTTCCTGACCTGGGCTCCCCTGGACTCCGGCCCCGAGCGGAGATCGGGTTCGGCCGAGGCAGGATGGGCCTCGCTGCCGGCGTCCTCACAAACTAGTTCCTATGTGGAGATGAGTGGACACTTAACGGTCTGTTCTAAAATGTTCTTTATTTTACTGAAGCTTATTTACTGGATTTTATTTGTTTTTACTTTTTCAACTTTGCATTTTACTCCAAATACTTTATTATTTAATTGTTTTCACTATAAAACACATTGAAACATGTTTTATTATTATTTGTTTTAAATACATTTTGTTATTATTATTATTATTAGATATTTACAGCCACTCACTGCCAGGTGATGTTACACATATTGTACATATGTGTGTCAGTTTGAGATAAAAGGGCTGAGCTCATGTTTCTTTATCCACTTTAAACACGTTTGAGTGGTTTTATTCTTTAAAATGTGTTTATATGATGAGGGACAGAACACATTAATGAACGTCAGTGTAAATATACAAGATGTAAACATGCTAGCGTTAGCAAGAATGCTAATTTACACCTGTAGTCCACAACAACAGAAATATTATGTTTATCTATAAGTGTTTAGTGTAAATGCCTTAAAACCTAAAGAATAAGAAATTAGTTCCAGTGATAGAAAGTAAATAACATTTATTTAAGAGTTGTGATTGATTATTAAAGGTTCAGATCATTTATCAATATGATAATCAACATATTGCTACAGGTTGAATAACGTTATTGATCCTCAGTAAGTCATTAAAATGAGCTTTAAAGTGACACATGAATGGATCAATAATTATAATCCAATAATATCACATGTTACTCTGAAGTGGGCAGTTTTGATGCAATAATAATAATAATAATAATATTTAACTTAAAAATCTTTCACATTTAGAAATCAATTCTAACACAAACATCAAACTCAATCACTCTACGTTCATTATTGATGAAAGATAAAGATAAAAATATAATAGTTTTCTGTACCTTCTCCATTTATAGTTGCCTCTGTGAAAATGTAGCTGCTTGTTTTTGGCAGATTTTATTTTGAAAAACCAAATAAAAACATTCTGTATTTTCAGTTCCAGTAACCATGGAGACGGTTATTTATTTTTTTCTATATTTGTGAATTAAAACATAACTACGTTAGACGTAAAGCTCCTCCTCCGGTTCCCAGTCTGATTTACTAATTAACTAAAATGTTAGAAATGTCTCAGCAGGTTAAGACTTTAATGTGTAAATCTGTTGCTAGGAGACGCCTGTGGAGCCGTCCAATCAGGAGCAGGCAGCTGTGTAACCAGGAAGTGACCGAAGCTCTTCTGATTTACCTGATTTTAAAAGCTCCTAGCAACACATTTAATAATGACTTTTAAATTTTATGTGGAAACAACTTTTGAAAAGTGACTTAGATGCTAAAACCTGTTAAAATGGTGGAAATTTGAATGTTTTGAATGTGAATTTCTTTATTTGAACAGAAGAAAAATAAAAAATAAATACATAATTAGTAACGTTGTGTTTGTTGTGTTTTATAATTTGGGATGTTTTGTTTTTGTTTCTTTCTTTTTGGGGTTTTATTTGTGTGAAACTTGATTTAAATTCTATAAAGTTAACGTGGAGTTCAAGGATTCAAGGATTTATTATTGTCATTATTAAGAAATACCAGGATTACATGATGAAATGCAGGACACACACACAGAGAACTATGAACACATATTTTACAGAAATGTTATTATTACTTAAAGTAGATTTGAATATAAACAATGAAATACAACAAGCTATATCTATATATAGATATATAGTACATATATACTGTATATATTTCTTGTAATTATAATCTAATGTTCTTTTTTATCTGTTTCTTTGGTGATACTTTTATAAAACTTGTTGTATTTTGTTGCCTATTCCATTGTTTATATTCAAATCTACTTTAAGTAATAACAACATGTCTGTAAAATAAGTGTTTATATAGTACGTTCTGTGTGTGTGTTACATTTCATCATGTAATATATACACACACATACACATTTATATGCAATATGTGTAATATCACCTGACAGTGAGTGGCTGTAAATATCTAATAATAATAATAATAAATTGTATTTAAAACAAATAATAATAAAACATGTTTCAATGTGTTTTATAGTGAAAACAATTAAATGATAAAGTATTTGGAGTAAAATGCAAAGTTGAAAAAGTAAAAACAAATAAAATCAAGTAATATTCAGTAAGTAATTCAGTAAAATAAAGACCATTTTAGAACAGACAGTAAACAGCAGAAACAGCCCTTTAATCCAGCCCATTGTCCTGACAGAGGCCCTGTGAAGGCAACAATGCTGCGTATCGTTAAATCAATACTGCACTATCATCAGGCCGCGGCGCTTCATCATCCTCGGCACGCAGCAGTGAATCATGAGGCCGGGACGAGTCTCCAATAACGTCTTTATTGTCCCTGCAGCAGCAGCAGCAGCAGCAGCAGAAGAAGAAGAAGAACAGGTGAATTAGCCGTTTACTTCGATCAATAAGTGCCACCACAGAGGAGAGCACTATCTGTTATCTCTGCCCTGTGGCCATGAGGCGCCTTTGTCCTGGACTTAATGAACTCCACACAGCTCCGTCTCATTGTGTGGGGCCTCCACAGACCGGCGGTATCGACAACATGTCACTGGTCTCCAGTGGGGCCCTCACCCCCCCCCCCCCCCCGTCCCCACCGGTTTAACCGGACTGCACCAACATGGGGAGACGGATTCAGTGTGATAGTGTGAACACATTAACGAGCACTGAGAGTCTGAGGACAGCAGAGTGGAGGCGGAAAGAAACTAAGAACATTCACAAGTGCTGTGTTTAGATCTTCTGATGTGACTTTTTAAAGTTCTATTCACACACAGTTTAGCCCATAAGAACCCTTTTTTTCCTTTAAGTAACATTATGGAGGATATAAAACAGACATTTCTGATCTTGTGTTTGAGATCCTACCCCAAGATCTGAAATGTTAAATATGTCACAGCTTTATAAAACACAGTCAGGACAGGTTCATATAATCCAGGACAGGATTAGAGCTGTTAAAGTGTTTGAAACTCACCTTTAAATCACAAAAACAAGCTGTTTAAAATCAGCTGGTTGTGTCTCAGGGGTTAATCAGGCAGACAGACATTTTGGAAAAGGTCACTGGGTCACATGACTGCACCAGGAAGTTCAGGATCTGTAAGGTAAAAGCTGTAAAGGGACATTTCCTGAATATTTAAAAGGTCTGTGTCACCTGTGGGTTCTTCTGGGTTACAGATGTTCTGGTCAGGTAAAAAAGTCCTGCAATGAAAATATTACTTGAGTAAAGTATGTGAGTATAATCAGGAAAATGTCGGTCAGTTGTTTCAGCTGCACTTGTATAAAATGTTGGGTAGTTAAATTCATAATAGATCATCATCCTTTAAAAACTCTTCATATGTTTTGTGTGCAAAAAATCTTAACCTGTAAAGTAACTAAAGCTGTCAGATAAAGGAAGAGAAGTAAACATCTGTATGTTTGAAAGTGATTACAAGAGGCCCAAAATGACTATAAAGAGACTCAAAACAACTAAAAGAGACTGAAAATTACTACTAAGGGACTAAAATGACTACAAAGACTTTAAACAACCATAAGGACACTCAAACTGACTACAGAGAGGCTAAAAGCATCTACAAAGACACTCAAAACAACCACAAAAAGGCTCAAAATGACTAAAAAAGAGACTGTAAATTACTATTAAGGGACTAAAATGACTAAAGTGAGACACAAAATGACTACAGAGGCTAAAAACATCTACAAAAAGAGTCAAAACAACCGCAAAGACACTCAAAGTGACTAAAAACAGACTCAAAGTGACTACAAACAGACTCACAGTGACTAAAAACAGACACAAAGTGACTAAAAACAGATTCACAGTGACTAAAAACAGACTCGAAGTGACTAAAAACAGACTCGAAGTGACTAAAACAGACTCGAAGTGACTAAAAACAGACTCGAAGTGACTAAAAACAGACTCACAGTGACTAAAACAGACTCGAAGTGACTAAAAACAGACTCGAAGTGACTAAAAACAGACTCACAGTGACTAAAAACAGACTCACAGTGACTAAAAACAGACTCGAAGTGACTAAAACAGACTCGAAGTGACTAAAAACAGACTCAAAGTGACTAAAAACAGACTCAAAGTGACTAAAAACAGACTCACAGTGACCACTTACGCTGAAAACATCAACAAAGAAATGTAAAACTACTACAAAGACACTCAAACTGACTACAGAGGCTAAAAACATCTACAAAAAGAGTCAAAACAACCGCAAAGACACTCAAAGTGACTAAAAACAGACTCAAAGTGACTAAAAACAGACTCAAAGGGACTAAAAACAGACTCAAAGTGACTAAAAACAGACTCACAGTGACTAAAAACAGACTCACAGTGACTAAAAACAGACTCGAAGTGACTAAAAACAGACTCACAGTGACTAAAAACAGACTCAAAGTGACTAAAAACAGACTCGAAGTGACTAAAAACAGACTCAAAGTGACTAAAAACAGACTCACAGTGACTAAAAACAGACTCAAAGTGACTAAAAACAGACTCACAGTGACTAAAAACAGACTCAAAGTGACTAAAAACAGACTCACAGTGACTAAAAACAGACTCGAAGTGACTAAAAACAGACTCACAGTGACTAAAAACAGACTCAAAGTGACTAAAAACAGACTCGAAGTGACTAAAAACAGACTCGAAGTGACTAAAAACAGACTCACAGTGACTAAAAACAGACTCGAAGTGACTAAAACAGACTCGAAGTGACTAAAAACAGACTCACAGTGACTATAAACAGACTCGAAGTGACTAAAAACAGACTCACAGTGACTAAAAACAGACTCACAGTGACTAAAAACAGACTCAAAGTGACTGAAACAGACTCACAGTGACTAAAACCAGACTCAAAGTGACTAAAAACAGACTCAAAGTGACTGAAACAGACTCACAGTGACTAAAACAGACTCAAAGTGACTAAAAACAGACTCAAAGTGACTGAAACAGACTCACAGTGACTAAAAACAGACTCAAAGTGACTGAAACAGACTCACAGTGACTAAAACAGACTCAAAGTGACTAAAAACAGACTCAAAGTGACTAAAAACAGACTCAAAGTGACCACTTACGCTGAAAACATCAACAAAGAAATGTAAAACTACTACAAAGACACTCAAACTGACTACAGAGGCTTAAAACATCTACAAAAAGAGTCAAAACAACCGCAAAGACACTCAAAGTGACTAAAAACAGACTCAAAGGGACTAAAAACAGACTCAAAGTGACTAAAAACAGACTCACAGTGACTAAAAACAGACTCACAGTGACTAAAAACAGACTCGAAGTGACTAAAAACAGACTCACAGTGACTAAAAACAGACTCAAAGTGACTAAAAACAGACTCGAAGTGACTAAAAACAGACTCAAAGTGACTAAAAACAGACTCACAGTGACTAAAAACAGACTCAAAGTGACTAAAAACAGACTCACAGTGACTAAAAACAGACTCAAAGTGACTAAAAACAGACTCACAGTGACTAAAAACAGACTCGAAGTGACTAAAAACAGACTCACAGTGACTAAAAACAGACTCGAAGTGACTAAAAACAGACTCGAAGTGACTAAAAACAGACTCGAAGTGACTAAAAACAGACTCACAGTGACTAAAAACAGACTCGAAGTGACTAAAACAGACTCGAAGTGACTAAAAACAGACTCACAGTGACTATAAACAGACTCGAAGTGACTAAAAACAGACTCAAAGTGACTAAAAACAGACTCACAGTGACTAAAAACAGACTCAAAGTGACTAAAAACAGACTCACAGTGACTAAAAACAGACTCGAAGTGACTAAAAACAGACTCACAGTGACTATAAACAGACTCGAAGTGACTAAAAACAGACTCAAAGTGACTAAAAACAGACTCAAAGTGACTGAAACAGACTCACAGTGACTAAAACAGACTCAAAGTGACTAAAAACAGACTCAAAGTGACTAAAAACAGACTCAAAGTGACCACTTACGCTGAAAACATCAACAAAGAAATGTAAAACTACTACAAAGACACTCAAACTGACTACAGAGGCTTAAAACATCTACAAAAAGAGTCAAAACAACCGCAAAGACACTCAAAGTGACTAAAAACAGACTCAAAGGGACTAAAAACAGACTCAAAGTGACTAAAAACAGACTCACAGTGACTAAAAACAGACTCACAGTGACTAAAAACAGACTCGAAGTGACTAAAAACAGACTCACAGTGACTAAAAACAGACTCAAAGTGACTAAAAACAGACTCGAAGTGACTAAAAACAGACTCAAAGTGACTAAAAACAGACTCACAGTGACTAAAAACAGACTCAAAGTGACTAAAAACAGACTCACAGTGACTAAAAACAGACTCAAAGTGACTAAAAACAGACTCACAGTGACTAAAAACAGACTCGAAGTGACTAAAAACAGACTCACAGTGACTAAAAACAGACTCGAAGTGACTAAAAACAGACTCGAAGTGACTAAAAACAGACTCGAAGTGACTAAAAACAGACTCACAGTGACTAAAAACAGACTCGAAGTGACTAAAACAGACTCGAAGTGACTAAAAACAGACTCACAGTGACTATAAACAGACTCGAAGTGACTAAAAACAGACTCAAAGTGACTAAAAACAGACTCACAGTGACTAAAAACAGACTCAAAGTGACTAAAAACAGACTCACAGTGACTAAAAACAGACTCGAAGTGACTAAAAACAGACTCACAGTGACTATAAACAGACTCGAAGTGACTAAAAACAGACTCAAAGTGACTAAAAACAGACTCACAGTGACTAAAACAGACTCAAAGTGACTAAAAACAGACTCAAAGTGACTAAAAACAGACTCACAGTGACTAAAACAGACTCACAGTGACTAAAAACAGACTCACAGTGACTAAAAACAGACTCACAGTGACTAAAACAGACTCAAAGTGACTAAAAACAGACTCACAGTGACTAAAAACAGACTCACAGTGACTAAAACAGACTCAAAGTGACTAAAAACAGACTCACAGTGACTAAAAACAGACTCACAGTGACTAAAACAGACTCAAAGTGACCACTTAGGCTGAAAACATCAACAAAGAAATGTAAAACAACTACAAAGACAAAAAAAAAATGATGTTTATCGTTGTTCTCCTGCAAAATGTCACTGAAAGAGACACCAAGCAGCATCTTTCAGTCGAAGAGCTCCTGTGGGGGAGCTTTTGTGCATGACTCTGTCCTTTGGTTATTGTCGTGGTGGAACAGGATTGTCTCTAACACCTTCAGAGGAAACACAGACGTGTCCACAGACTTGTGGCCATGATCTCTCTGTCCTTGACAACCAGCCGCCTGGTAACTGGACACCTCTGTGTTTTCGCTCCCTGAGGACGGGCCTGCAGGCTCAGACAGGCAGCAGCAGGAGGGCATGACGTCCGGGGGAGTTCATCCCAACCTGCACAGCTTGTCAGGGAGGATGTTTGGCTTTATCTGGTGTGGATTCTAGACTCAGTAGGTGAATGAGACGTTCACGAACCGCAGGATTTTCCGCCTCATTAGCCGCTCCTGCACGGTCTGCAGTGAGCAGAGGGAGGCAGTTATCTAGTGAAGACAGACGGACAGGCTTCATATGTGCAGGGGAATGAAATTAGCTTCAAATGATGTTCAAATGTTCCACGAGGACTGTGGTAGCAGTTATATAATGTTACATAATCATGAACATGAATTAGCTGCAGCTACCAGCCTTTGGCTAGCGTAGTGGTTAGCAGGAGGCTAACACTATTAGCAAAATTCAAGACAGCCGCTAAACGCTGCTTTCAGGGCAAATCTACAGACACAAGCAAACAAACCACTAAAACACATTTAGATATTACAGGAAAATTAAGCTAGCAGCTACAAATGATCGTGTTTGTGACCCCAGTGCTGTTTTACTGCATCTTTTAAGTTTTTTGTCCTGTTTTCATAGCAGACGTGTGGACCTGTGAGGCCCTTTGAGATGATGAACTATGATTCGTTGCTCTAATGTTAGCTAGTGTTACCCACATTAACACGAACTGGAATTTAGCTACGGTTAGCAAGAGGCTAAACTATTAGCAACACTTAGCAGAACCACTCATCGCCTGCTTTGATGGTAAAGCTACTATGTCGGCAAGCTAACGAACTACGTCAAAACATTTAGATATTATAGGAACATGAAGTTAGCAGCTTCATTCTCATTCCAATCATGATTGTGGCAGCAGTTAAATAATTTTACATAATCAAGAACTTGAATTAGCTGCAGCTACCAGCCTTTGGGTAACGTTACTGTTAGCAGAAGGCTAAACTATTAGCAACATTCAACATAGCCACTTATTAACTGAACATGAACTTGAATTCATATCTATGTAGCAGAAGGCTAAACTATTAGCGGTCGTCAACATAGCTACTAATCGCCTGCTTTCATGCTAAAACTATGTACACAAGCTAACAAACCACCGCACCACATTTAGATATTACATGAAAAGGAAGTTAGCAGAAGTTAATCATCCCAACCCTGACTGACCCCAATGTCGCTCCATAATGTTATATAATAATGAACTTGAATTAGCTTTTAGCCTTTAGCCTTTAGCCTTTAGCTAACGTTATGATTAGAAGAAGGCTAAACTGTTAGCAACATTCAACGTAGCCACTTATTACCTTTCATAGTAAATCAATATACACAAGCTAACAAACCACTGCACCACATTCAGATGTTTGACTATTGGCATCATCCAACATGGCCGACGTTCTCAGAGTCTGATAATAACGTTCCCTCCACGACAGAAGCTAACGAAGCCGTCGGCACATCCAGATGTTGCAGGAACGTGAAGGCAGCAGCTTCATGGTGAACTTCTCTTCCTCTCTGAGACTCCTGGTGGACTCTTGAGTCCGTCTCAGCTATGATGAAGGTTATGATGGATATTTTGCCCAATTACTCCCCCCAAAAAAAACCAGTCTGCTGCATTTTTAATTGCCTTTTTTTACCTGCAGTGCGCTGAGGATGAACCAGCTGAGGTGGCGTCACGGTGTCTCCTGTGGCGCCACCATCAGGGCAGAGTGGTTTCTGAGGTCTAATGAGCCTCAGAGCCTCACAGGGCTGCTGGAGGGGTTTTGTCTGGACTGTAAACAGTGTGACAGGTCGTCTAAAGTTACCTGCCAGTCAGACGGATTCACAACAAACACTCTGACGTGGTTATTTAACTACGGTGGTTTGGAGGTGTAGTACTACTTCATATATGTGGCAGTACATGCAGTACTATTTGATTCAGTACTACATACATGCAGTAACAAAATGTACTGTAAATTAACAACATATTTTGATTTATAAGTATTTTTAAAGTGTTCTTGATGTACAAGGACCACTGATTTACTTAAGTACTTTGAATAATAAATAAAGTACCTGGGTATTAGTATTTTATGCTACCACATACTTCTACTCCACTGTACTTCAGAGAGAAATAATGTACACATAATGCACCTGCAAGAGCCTACACTTCAAATAATATAATATAATATAATATAATATAATATAATATAATATAATATAATATAATATAATATAATATAATATAATATAATATAATATAATGTATTATAATATAATATAATATAATATAATATAATATAATATAACATAATATAATGTATTATAATATAATATAATATAATATAACGTATTATAATATAACATAACATAATATAATATAACGTATTATAATATAACATAACATAATATAATATAATATAATATAATATAATATAATATAATATAATATAATATAATATAATATAATATAATATATACATTTTGAGAAGCAATCCTGATGCAGAATGGCGCCCGTCATTGTTGTAGTATATTATCGAGCTATTAAAGTACTTTAGTAGTTGTTTTAAGTGGTTTATACATTTAACAACAATAACATTAAGAATTATAGCAACTTTATTTAACACAAGTTTAATCTGTAATATCACAGAAACTGATCACATGCTTTGTGTGTAAAATAAATAAAAATAAATGCAATTTATTGTAATATAAATGAAGTAAAAGTAGTAAATGTACAACATAACAGCAGCAAAGGAAACAGGTAAAGTAAGTAAAAGTACTAATTAAACTTCTGCAGGAGTATTTTGCAGTACTTTCACACAGGTCTGAGTACTTCCTCCACAGGATGCAGTAAACACCAGTGTTAGTGGAACTATTTCACAGGAACCATCCAGGTGAGGAGTCGCTGCTCCGCGCACCATCTGACACCTGCAGGCCGCCCACCTGCTCTCATCCCCGGATCCATGACGCCCAGTGCGCCGCTGCCAGGCAGAGAGGACCGGAGGTCCCGGGGGAGGAACAAGGGAGGGGGGTAAACAGCAAGAAATAGAAGAGGGAGGAGACACACACACACACACACACACACACACACACACACCCCGCTGCTGCTTCTCACGCGTTCAGTCAAGCTTACCACAATAAGAGTTCGTTCGTTTCCGGTTACTTGTAAATAAAAGTCTTCTAATAAAAATGTATAGAGAGATTTTTAACTTTTATCTTTATTTCAAGAAACTATTAGTACATATACTCTAGAGTCACATCATATTTATTTATATGGTCTACATTTTTTTGTGTACATATATATATACACACACACACACACACACACATATATATATATACACATTTTTTGTATTTTTTTCTATATATAAGAAATGTATTTTACATATATATTTTAAATATATACTCTACATACATACTCTATAGTTTTCAGTACTCTATTTTCTTCTTATATTTTAAGATTTTATTTTATTATATTTTATTTAGTTCATTCAAAAAATAGTTTTTTTTTAAACTATTTTTACCATTATTGCATTATGTGTTTTCTTATTTATTGTTTCCAATAAATAAATATTTGTTTTAAAACAAATTTATCGATCGAAGAGCGTTGTTTCATGACCTCTACCATCAGAAATAAGATCATATTTTCCCACTTTGGCTCCTTAAATAACTTTCAGTACACAGTTAATCTAAACTATTTTTATTGTTTATTGTCTAAATTTATCTATTTATTTATTCTATTGTTGGATTGAGTCTATTTGATTTACCTGTTTGTTATATCTGTTGTGGCATCAAAGAGTTTCACTACATTCTGTTCTGTGTATGATATTTAATAATAAAACTTAGATTCATTTAATTCAGTGCAATAAGATACTGTGAATAATATAATAATATAGATTTATGATTCAAGCTCTTATATTAATGGAGGCAATACAAAATTATATTATACATTTGTATTATATATATCTGCCTGCCTCACATAGAGATACAGCACAGTACATATTGTATAAGAAGATCAAATAAATGCTCATAAAAAAGACAAAACAGTACAAGGAGTGAAATTTAATTCAGCAAAATGGTAAAAATAAAGAGTAAAAACAGTTATATAATATAATAATAATAATACTAATACAAATACTACTACTACTAATGATATAATAATAGTAATAATAATAATAATGACAAATGTATACTTTGATACTAAACATATATTATTTTTTAAAGGACATAATCGATCCATAATAATAAACCCAAAGTAAAAGAAATCTTAAAAATATAAGACATTTTTCCAATCAATAAATAAAAGCTGTATCACCTCTACTCAGATAATAAAATAAGTTGAAGACAGTTAAAAACAGAATAATAATGACAAATGTAAACTTCTTGTCTAAAAATATATTGTTTGTTAATAACATAATCGATCCATAATAATAAACCCAAAGTCAAAGAAATCTTAAAAATATAAGACATTTTCCCAATCAATAAATAAAAGCAGTATCACCTCTACTCAGATAATTAAAAAAAAGTTAAAATAAAAACAGAATTGCTGGCTTTTATTGTGAAGGCCAGACAGCTGAACATCCGGTTTCTTCCTCCTTCTCTTCTGTGAACTTGACGCCATCTTGTCCGCCGCCTGCTCACTTCTTCTTCTGCTTCTTCTTCTTCTGCTTCTTCTTCTTCTGTTTCTCAGCAGCGCGCAAGTTTGGGCGTTTTCTCCTCCCGCTCATCACTCGAAGCGGAGCTTTCACCGGCGGAAAACAGGACAAATAACCCCCGAAATCCGCCCGTTTCGTCGGTCGCTGCTGTGTTTTTAATTTCCCCGGCCCCTCCCGGAGCAGCCGAGGTCAGCAGGAGCCGGGAGAAGCGGACTTTCCACCGGACCGCCAAACTCCGCCGGCAGCGTCCATGCTGGTCCCCGCACAGGTGAGCGGAGCCCCGGGCAGAGACTGTCAGGTTCTCCCGCCGGCTTTTCTTCCTTTAAATCCACTTTTCCTCTCGGATCCAATCTGCTTCTGCCTCCGCTGCTTTCTGCTCACATCTCTCTTCATTTTAATATTTCTGATTTTATTCAGAAATAACTCAGATTGCTTTTATTATCTCATGTAAAGTGAGTTCATGTTGATCTGATCAGTTATTGATCTTTTTTTAATGGCCACATATAAAACCAATGATCTGATGGTTAAACTTCATTTTCTGACTGAAATCTGCAGGATTGGTGTCACTGTTTTCTGCTTTTCTCAACATTTTATCCGTTATATTCTTGTTGTTTTACTTTGATTTGTCACAGCTTTGGTCTGTGTTTGGTTGTTAGTGCATCTACAAGTGCACATCCAGGCAGCAGACAGTGGAAGTTAGTAATTAAATGGCATCTGAATGCAGAAACATACAAGCTGTCACTCAGAAACCTGAAAACGAAGCTGGTTTTGATGGTTTGCAGCACTGATGCAGGACTTCAGTCCACCTGCAGGAACATGGACTGTGCATGAAAAGGGAAGCAGCAGCGGATTTATTTTACTTTGTCTCGCAGCTTGAGCTCCACTGGTTCTGCTTGCCTGTGCTGGATGTGACTGCTCCACCTGTCTGCTCTTAAACCAATTATTTGTGATGCTGCTCACCTGCCTGAGCGGCTGTCTGGGTGTCAGTGAAGTGAAAACGGCGTCGTGGCACAAAACAGAAGAAAAGTAGATATTTTTAGTACGTGTGTCTGATGTTGTACCTCAGCAGGGAGGAAATCACTCAGGATTTCTGGCCGATGAGCGTTTTAAGTGTTTATTTGCTCCACATGAGGCGTGAAAACGAAGCCAGGAACTTTTCACAGGAGACAGTTTGGGGACTAAAGAAGCGGCTGCAACAATAAACAGGCCTGAAATGAAGTCGTTGTCGGGGCGAGGCCACTGCGACCTGTGAGAAATACATATTTATTCACGCACTGGGGCCAAAACCAACGGTGCAACAACTGTAGAGCAGAATCGGCTTCATTGACAAAGCATGTGGACACACGAGGAATCTGACTTCTGCTGTCGTGTAATTGAATAGAATCAGACGGGAGCACCAAAGCTGAACAAACACACGTTTAACTTACATTTTCAGTTCATATACAACGTAAATATGTGAATATATATATAAAAGTAAAGGTGGTAAAGACTCAGTAGTGCCAAGATGCTGGAGTTACTGTGAACAGGCTGCTTTAAGTGAAGATGTTCTGTGTATTTAATTCTAAAAATGAAGTTGCATATAAAAGATGGAGTCTCTAAACATAACGAACACTGACGTGGATATAATCTAACATGTTGATCAGACCTGCTGCGGTGACGCTAATCCTCCTGTTTCCAGTCGCTGTGGTTTTACTGGTAAAGTTTGTTGCTCAGCTGGTCAGATCTCTCAGCCGTATGTTTGCTCTTCCTCTGCCTCCTTTTTAATGATGATGGTACCTATATGGTACGGTATAGTGGAGTCAGGTCGGTGTGTGGATGTGGTGTTACGGTCGTTCTAGTGGTCGAAAAGACTAGAAAGGTGCTTCACAAGTGTGCAGTCCGTTAACATTTAGAGGACAATCAACAGTGGACATTTAGAACGACAGTTTGGAGCTGATTAATCAGCTGATATCTTCCCCGTCCTCACCAACAGCAGGGTCCGTCTGTCCGTCTTAAAGGAAATGTATAAAAATCATAACAGCTTAATTGAAGTTGCCCAAAAGTTCCCAGTTTCCCAGCTCTGCATAGTGAACATGAGTTCAACAGACCCAGAGGAAGTGCTCCAGGCCAACAATGGCGTCCGTCACCTGCTGCCGTTGGGCCCAAAAAGACCTTTTTCTTCCATTGACTCACATTGTGAAAGAGATTAGCAGATAATTACTTTCAGATCCACATGAAATGACTTGTTTCACCATCAGAAGTTGATCCGATAACATCTGGGGAGTCCTGAAGAGTTTGCATGATGAAATCATTTTATTCCCATTTATTGTAGCGGAGGGCTAACAGGAAGTTAGCGGAGGGCTAACAGGAAGTTAGCTGGCTTCGTAGATCAAAGACGCTAGTGAGCATGCTCCATGGGCCCAACAACGCAGGCAGTTTTATACCTTGACTTCATGCACCACTCTGTACATCCATGGACTATAAGGAGTGGACGTAGCCAGCGTGAGTTTGGCTTTACACGCGTCGCCATCTTGCTTTTTTTTACAAACAGACCAATCCGTAATCCTGCTTTATCGTTTATTTACCTCTAAATGGGACCATTTATTTAAGAAGACTGTAAACTAGAGACTGTACCTCTGTAATCTGGCCACTGTGCTGCAGCAGCGATGGCTTAAAAAGAGGCGATCACTTCCTGTACCTGTGTCAGGTGGTGTGTGTGTGTGTGTGTGTGTGTGTGGTGAGCAGCGGGTCTATTCAGTCCGATGGGAGACGTAAACGAGATTCTTTGGCCCCAAAGTCACCAAAGTGTCTGTAGTGTGCTGATCTGGATGGACGTTGATAATGGATGTTTAATGACTCTGCATCATTGATTCTGTTAGACTTTGTCTGCTAATATCGCTCTCTGCAAAGCCACCAGACTTCATTGACAAAAACAGTAATTTTACATTGCAGAAGTCAGGAGGAGTTGCTGGTCTGCTGCTGCATCGATCGATTAGTTTGTGTTATTGTGTGACTTTGGTGTTTCAGGCGGTGAGTTCGAATCCAATATTTGTCAAACACACAATAACACAGACAAAGTAACCTACCGAGGCCGCGGTAGATCAGCTGCTCTCTTCTGTGAGGTAAAATACATGTTTTTATCAATGAAGTCTGGTGTGTTCGGAGAGTGTCAGTGTCTCACAGGCTGTAGGGATCCTATACTTGTCATTAAGACACTAAAATATGTAAAATAAAAAAAAATGTATATATATATATATGGCCCAGGTTTAACCCTGGAACACTAATGATTGTGGTCACGTGAGTTTTTTTTTTTGAAGGAATTTTTCATTAACGATTCCCTAATTTCTTTTATTGGGTCCTCCCATGATACCTTTTTTTTTTTTTTTAGTTTTATGAGACGTTGTATAAGAGAAAAATAAAAGAAGAGAAGTTGCCAGGTGTTGTTGTACGTTAATATATTTTGATGAGAAGTGTTTTATCGGGTATATTGGTGACAATAAATGAACCTTGCACCTTTAATATGGAGCCATAAACGAAGATGATGATGACGATTTCATAACTGTGGATTCACCTGATCGTCTTCATTCAGAGTCGGATAATCTCTGCAGAGAGTTAGCTGAGGAATGAGCCTCAGATGGAAATCACACCCCACCTGTCACACAGTGAGGAGGGTGAGGAGGAGGAGGAGGAGGAGGAGGGGGAGGAGGGTGAGGAGGGTGAGGAGGAGGAGGAGGAGGAGGAGGAGGAGGAGGAGGAGGCTTGGTCTCCCCTGTCAGAGAGGAGGTGAACGAGCTGCTCTGTGATCGTACTGAATTATTTCTCTCCTTGCAGCTAAAAATAGCCAACTGTCCTGGGTGCACACACACACACACACACACACACACACACACACACACACACACACACACACACACACACACACACACACACACACACACACACACACACACACAGTCACAGATTGTACTCCTATACTTGTGAGGACCCTCAGCGACACCACACACAGACACATAAACACACTTTTACCTCCGTACAGTCACTAATTCTCTCATTTTAAGTAAAACGACAGCTTGTGCAGGAGGGGGGGCAGGAGTGGAAGAACTTCAAAATAAAGTGCAACGGGATTATTTTGTAGTAAAATTGATGAGAATGAGAAACTAATTGGGAAGTGATGATAAATGACGAACAGTATGTCAGTCTGAATGCTCTGTATCTACGTATCGTCAGTGCTATTTAGAGGTGGAATAAAATTAATTAGTTTGTTGGCACTTCAAAAGCATCACAGCAAAACCTCAAACTCTAAACTAAACCGGATCCATCCATCATTTGGACCAACTGCCACCAGACTCTATTGGCAAAAACAGTAATTTTACCACACGTGATTGTGTGAGACTTTGGTGAGTCACACAATAACAAAATAAGTGATGGAGACGGTAAACAGACCAGCAGCTCCTGTGTTCTGTGAGGTAAAATGATATTTTTATTCAATGGAGTCTGGTGGCTTTGAACTTAAAGCCATTATATCGCTCTCTTCAAAGCCACCAGACTCCAGTGACAAAAACAGCAATTTTCCCTCAGAGAACAGGGGACTTTGTGCGACTTTGGTGTTTTAACAGGGTGAAATTGGATACGAACTAACCCTTTACAACACCAACCTCACACAGTAACACAAACAAACTCAAACTGATTGAGGCAGCAGCTCCTGTGTCCTGTCCTCTAAAATCCCTGTTTTAGTGAATGTAGTCTGGTGTGTGTGCTGTTTGTGGTTAAACCAAAAGGATCTTCCAGGTCTCTCTCTGTAGGGATCCTTTCCATGATGCTGTCACACACTTAGAATAACACTCTGAGCCTGTCAGTGGATCAAACAAGCTCTTTTAGTGGACCTACTGTGATCAGGTGCAGTTGTACCAAAGGATCACGTTACAGCCTGTTTCTTGGATGCTGGCTGAGTCTGCTGGACCACTTCCAAAAGTTTTTGTACCTTCCAGTAAATAGAATAGGGCCAAGGTGTAAAACCACAGGAGTTAAGTGTGACTCAAACTTGAAGAACAGGAGTGGAAAGCTCCAGTATCTCTGTGGTCATACCTGAGGCTGTTCTCTACCGGTGACAGGTGACGCGATGAGGCTGCTGTGTGGAGCGCAGATAACCTCAGCAGCAGAGATGATGAAGGTGAGGATGATGAAGTCAGACCAGACTAAATAACACGAAACCCTGTTTTTGTTGTGTGAGAAACCTCCAACCTCCCTGTGCCGCAGGGTGGAGCAGATGTAGTTACAGTCCAGCTGCAACTTTTTTTTTTCCAACGGCCTTTTTCAAATTATTATTCTGACCTTTTAAAATGTTGTTAAAAAAGCTCCTGAACATGCAAAGAACACCTCCTGCCCCCCCACTGTTTTGTTGTTTTGTTCAACAAAACAACAAAACATATTGATCATTTCTGAATGTAGAAACAGAAACTAGATATCTAGTGAACCCTCCAGAAGAGATCTGAACTACTTCCATCTTTTAGTGTCTGAGCGAGGCTCATTTTTATGAGCAGAGAGCGACTTTAATTGGCTGACTGCACCTTTAAACTCAGAGGTCAGCGCTCCAGAGTAACCTCGTCCTAACGCTGCACCGATCTTTAGTACCCATGATGGGACGATATGAAATCACTCTGCCGTGCTTCCACCTCTGTTTTCTTATCAGACAAAATAATGAGATGGACGTTCTGAGCCCACCTGGAATAAACATGCAGTGTTAAAGTGTTGACGTACACAGAAGCCAAAACTATCAGGTGGAGACAACCTGACTCAGGTAGAGTCCGAAGTGCAAAGGCCTTTTGATTAAAGTTATTATGAAGGGAACAAGTCCAGATCCAGATCTCATGCTGATGCCACGTGGAGAAGAAATTCTTAATCAGTGTTCATCATGGATTTGTTTTGGCTGCAACGTGATCCTTCGGGACAACTACACGTGATCACAGTAGGTCCACTAAAAGAGCTTGTTTGATCCACTGACAGGCTCAGAGTGTTATTCTAAGTGTGTGACAGCATCATGGAAAGGATCCCTACAGAGAGAGACCTGGAAGATCCTTTTGGTTTAACCACAAACAGCCGTTATATCGCTCTCTGCACACACACCAGACTCTATTCACTAAAACAGGGATTTTAGCTCACAGGACACAGGAGCTGCTGCCTCCATCAATTAGTTTTTTATTTCATCAGTTAGTTATTGTGTGTTACATAAATATTGTGTTGGATTCCAGGTAACCATTTTAAACACCAAAGGCACACAATAACACAAACTAACTGCTAAGCAACTCCTGTCTTCTGCAATGTAAAATTAGCATTTTTGTCAATGGAGTCTGGTGGTCTTTAAGAGAGTGATATAACGACTGTTTCTGGTTATTGTGTTAGTGTGTTGAGTCTGAACTCACCCTTGAAAAGACCAGAGTCACATCAGCTTACACTCTCCTAGATAGATAGACCTGGAAGATCCTTTTGGTTTAACCACAAACAGCCGTTATATCGCTCTCTGCACACACACCAGACTCCATTCACTAAAACAGGGATTTTAGCTCATAGAACACAGGAGCTGCTGGTCTGCTGCTGCCTCCATCAGTTTGTTTGTGTTATTGTGTGAGGTTGGTGTTTTAAAGGGTTAGTTCATATCCAAAGTCACACAAAGTCCCCTGTTCTCTGAGGGAAAATTGCTGTTTTTGTCACTGGAGTCTGGTGGCTTTGAAGAGAGCGATATAATGGCTCTAAGTTTAAAGCCGCCACACTCCATTCACAAAAACAGCAGGAGTTGCCAGTCTAGTGTTTAAAGGGTTCGCTGAAATCCAACACAATGTTTGTGTAACACACTATAACACAAACAAACTCAAACTGGTTGAGGCAGCAGCTCCTGTGTCCTGTGAGCTAAAATCCTTGTTTTAATGAATGTAGTCTGGTGTGTGTGCAGAGAGCGATATAACGGCTGTTAAACCAAAAGGATCTTCCAGGTCTCTCTCCGTAGGGATCCTTTCCATAATGCTGTCAGACACTTAGAATAACACTCTGAGCCTGTGTGGCAAAAACAAGCACTTTTAATGGAAGTGATTTGATCAGGTGCAGAAGCCCTAAAGGATTACTTTAAAAGCCAGTGCAGCCTGTTTCTCTGCTGCTGGCTGCAGTGATCTACTGGACCAGTTCCAACACTTTGAGCACCTACCAGTCATTTCGACACTGACATATGTACAAATAGGACATTTTTGTCGACATTCTTCAATGAAGATTGAAACTGCTGCTTGTGTAATAACGGATGTGTAATATTTCTGAGTTAAATCCATTTTACTTGACAGTTGAAGGGAAACACAGACAGTTGCTGCAGTAACCTGCTTATTAGAGTTTCCTGTGAGTTCCAGTGTGAGGATCTGCATACATTTCCCCTCCGTGAAAGAATATGAGCCGTATCATTTAATACAGCGCCGGCTCATTTCAGCTGTACTCTCCCTGAACTGCTCTTCACTGAATCAGTATTAGGATTCAATTACCATAAGCACCTTTAATGTGAACATGCCCCCCCCCCCACAGGGGAAACACTATCCCTCCTCCCACGCTAATGAGAAAAACCACACTTCAGGATCCTTCGCCCGTCGTGTCAAATAATCTACAAAGGCCAGTTATTTATGGGGCGGGACGCATTAATAATACATTAAAAAGACACCTCTGCCCCCCCCCCTTTGAAAATGGAGCCGTGCTCTGACATTGTGGCCGCTTTTTCCCCCCCCTGAAGACCTGAGCCGTCCGTCAGTGACCTTTTCCTGCTGCCTCTGCTCGGCCTGATGTGAACGCTCCTGTTACAGATGGATGCTTGTTAATGGCTTCCTTCCATCTCCAAAGAAACAAGACTCCGGGGACCAACCGTGCATCTTTTAGTGTTATGCTAATGGATGCTGAGCTTCCACACTGGGTTTTGAAGTCTACAGACACCGTGCCCCCCTCCCTCTGGACAAAACTGACACTACTGCCCCCCCCCTCCTCCCCAAACAGCTTGTAACTATTGCTGCATATACATATATATCTTCGCTGTGTTCACGGGCTTTTAAACCATGATGTGTTGTATTTTACACGTTAACAACCGTTTCCTGTATTTGATATTTAAAATGTTGCTTTACTGGACTTGTTATCACTAGTTAATTCTAATAATAATAGCTTTTCTAACTTTAGGTGGCTGTAAATGGACAGAAACTCAGCCTAATACCACAAATTACATGTAAAAACTCAATAAAATTGATGTGCAATATGTGAACGGGGGCTCAAACTAACCTATTGATAGTTCCAGCATCATGTCAGCGTCTGTTTACCTGCCAGAAGCTCTTAAATCCACTTTTTTTTTAAATCCATTTTCAGGCCAAAGTATATTAATACTTGAACTATTAACCTTTAGAGGACTTTAGTCACTGGATGTGTGTTCTATGTTTTTGCAGCAGCACGCTACGAGCTTACATGAGATCAAAGCTGCCTGAGAACAAGTAAATCTCTCTCCGTGGGAAGCCATCGTGAAGCAGGTGCACTCCTCTCCTCTCCAGCTCAGAGTGGAGCCCATATGTCCCATAGGAAGTTCTCTAAAACATAACCAGAGGAATGCAAATACACCGAAACCCTCATAGATCTGCGTCTGTGTCGCAGAACTGAAGAGTTCTGGATGTTTTCCAGACGCTCAAACCCACTCATAGCATTATTCTGCGTTACTGAGGAGGAAACATGAAAACATGATGCTTTGTCCTTTGTCCTTTTCCTTCTGGCACGCCGGCCGGTCTCAGTCCGATGGGACGGGGCTGCCCCACCCACACTCACCCTCAGCGGCTCAGAGACCTCATGACCGGCCTAAAACTGAGGAGAAATGTGTGGTCACATGGTCTGACGATCACTTCTTGCATGTTTGGGTGTGTTCGAGGTTTCTTCCTGTTAAAGGGGAGTTTTTTACTGTTTAAGGGGAGTTTTTTACTGTTAAAGGGGAGTTTTATCCTGTTAAAGGGGAGTTTTTTACTGTTAAAGGGGAGTTTTATCCTGTTTAAGGGGAGTTTTTTACTGTTTAAGGGGAGTTTTTTACTGTTTAAGGGGAGTTTTTTACTGTTAAAGGGGAGTTTTATCCTGTTTAAGGGGAGTTTTTTACTGTTTAAGGGGAGTTTTTTACTGTTTAAGGGGAGTTTTATCCTGTTTAAGGGGAGTTTTTTCCTGTTTAAGGGGAGTTTTATCCTGTTAAAGGGGAGTTCATCCTGATAAAGGGGAGTTTTATCCTGTTAAAGGGGAGTTTCCTAATATAACATCTGATGCTGCTCATGTGGGGATTCTTGAATTCTTAATGTTGAATTCCTGAATCTTTGGGTGTCTCTCTAATTAAAGAGTTTGGTCTGAGCTGCTCTTCATGATATTTTCAGAGGCCTGACGTTATGATGGAGCCATGGCTATGTGCCGTCTCTGCCCTTGACTTCCACTAACTTTTACTGCTGTATTCTCTTTTTGTTGTAGGGTTGTTTGGTACCTGTTTTTAGGGATGGGGTCAAGATTTTTTATATTTATGTATCGTCCTGTTTTTAAAAAAATCTCCATATCTTGGTTCTTACCGGTAGTTTGCCCGTCAGAAGCAGCAGATTGATCTGGGACAAAGCCAGTCAAAGGTCTGGGCCTGATTTTCGTTGCTGAGCCCCATTTCATCCTCGAGAAGCAGCCTGAGGTGTGTTAGCCAGGTTAGCTTAGCCTGTCCCGCTACGGCGCTTGGTGGAAGATGTCGTTGGCAGCAGCTGACTCAAGGTCTGCTTTGGGGGGGGGGGGGGGGGGTGTTTGAATAATCTTAACAAAGTTCACAGTGACTATAGATCTGTGTTCTCGCTGAGTGCAGTTTTCAGATTTCTATTTCTGTGGATTTTAAAGGAGCAGCTGAAACCAGGAGTTTATCTGAACGATGGCTCCTGTTTTCACCACAAAAACCTGAACATGTTGATCAGCTGGCTGGACGGAGGTCACAGAGAGCTGAAATCAATAAGAACAACCTGCCGCTGTCGGCTGGATCGTCTCACTTCCAGTAAAGAGACGTCTAAATATCACAAGATTAAACGTGTGTTTCCAAGTTTAAAGAACACAAACGTTCTCTTCCATCTTTTTACTGGAGTGGTTTCGTCTCCAGTGTGATCAGCTGATCAGCTGGTCGCTACGTGGTTTGTTTACATGACGACGACAACAGGAGTGAACACAAACGTTACATTTGGTGCACAGACGGCAGAAAAGTCCCTCTGGTTCTGTGTTTTAACCTGATTAACCAGGTCTCTGGTGATCGATCGGTGCTCCCAGCTTTCATGTTTAACTTCCTCACACAAATCAGTGATCAATGTATTAGCAGGTAGTCGGCTGACAACCTTCACTGTGTCACTGTGACACTGAAGGAAGCTTAAAATCAACCTCAGGCATGAGAAGCATGTTTCTGATTTCTAAGTGGCTTCATGGAGATAATCAGTGTCGCTGAATCTAAAGATGTGTGGTTAACTAGCTAACTAACACCTGCAGACACCTGTCGCTGTCACCTGACACAGTGACACCCCCCCCCCACACACACACACACACACACACACACACACACTCTTTTAAAACCTCTCCGAATTAAAACAAGAGTTCAGTTTGCTCTGTTGCTGCTGTTAAATATTGTTATGTGAGTCGACCTCTGAAAGCTGGAGAGAGTCTGGAGGGGGGGGGCGAGGCGGCTGCTGCTGGTGGTGGTGGTGGTGGGGGGGGTTGGTGGCGGCGGCTGTGAATGGGGCCTTTGTGTGGTCTCATTCAGCCGGCCGTCAGCTGCACTCAGCATGGAGGGGTTATCAAAGTCTAATCAGTCCGCTTCAGTCTAATCGTGGAAAAACCCGTATTGATTAATGCTGTCAAATATTTGGTGGAGTTCATCTGTAGCCGGTGGCCAAAGAGGATCAGTGACGTTAATGATCAGACTGCTGCTTGTTTGACTCTGGATTTAATTATTACACGTCGACATGGATAGATTATGGACGGGCGTCATAGTTGGAGAACACAGTCATACATTTATGAGCAAAAAGCCTTGAATATTCTCTGAGATTATGAAGTCATACATGTGTTGGGTAATGTAATCCTTCTCCCTCGGGTTTGTGATTGGGCTTCATTTTCAACCAGAATGGCCTTAAAACGCCGTCATGTCAGGATTCTTCAGACTGTAAACACGTCAGTAGAGTGAATAAATGGAATTAAACAACAAGATGTGGTCGAGTTAAACAGGGATTAAAACCAGTCCAACATCTGAGCTCTGATCTCTGAACGCTGCGTCCTCGCTGCTGCTTCTTCTTCTGGTGACGTCGTTTCTTGGAGGACCTTCTTCTTCTTCATGTCCCTAAAATGTGTCCAACCTCTAACACACTGACTAACTAGCACACACACACACTATAGACCTCCACTACACACTGACACACTGACTAACTAGCACACACACACACACTATAGACCTCCACTACACACTGACACACTGACTAACTAGCACACACACACTATAGACCTCCACTACACACTGACACACTGACTAACTAGCACACACACACACACTATAGACCTCCACTACACACTGACACACTGACTAACTAACACACACACACTATAGACCTCCACTACACACTGACACACTGACTAACTAGCACACACACACACACTATAGACCTCCACTACACACTGACACACTGACTAACTAGCACACACACACACACTATAGACCTCCACTACACACTGACACACTGACTAACTAGCACACACACACACACACACACACACACACACACACACACTATAGACCTCCACTACACACTAACACACTGACTAACTAGCACACACACACTATAGACCTCCACTACACACTAACACACTGACTAACTAGCACACACACACTATAGACCTCCACTACACACTGACACACTGACTAACTAGCACACACACACTATAGACCTCCACTACACACTAACACACTGACTAACTAACACACACACACTATAGACCTCCACTACACACTAACACACTGACTAACTAGCACACACACACTATAGACCTCCACTACACACTGACACACTGACTAACTAACACACACACACTATAGACCTCCACTACACACTAACACACTGACTAACTAGCACACACACACTATAGACCTCCACTACACACTGACACACTGACTAACTAGCACACACACACACACACACACTATAGACCTCCACTACACACTGACACACTGACTAACTAGCACACACACACACACACACACTATAGACCTCCACTACACACTAACACACTGACTAACTAACACACACACACACTATAGACCTCCACTACACACTGACACACTGACTAACTAACACACACACACACTATAGACCTCCACTACACACTAACACACTGACTAACTAGCACACACACACTATAGACCTCCACTACACACTAACACACTGACTAACTAGCACACACACACTATAGACCTCCACTACACACTGACACACTGACTAACTAGCACACACACACACACACACACTATAGACCTCCACTACACACTAACACACTGACTAACTAGCACACACACACTATAGACCTCCACTACACACTGACACACTGACTAACTAACACACACACACACTATAGACCTCCACTACACACTGACTAACTAGCACACACACACTATAGACCTCCACTACACACTAACACACTGACTAACTAGCACACACACACTATAGACCTCCACTACACACTAACACACTGACTAACTAACACACACACACTATAGACCTCCACTACACACTAACACACTGACTAACTAGCACACACACACTATAGACCTCCACTACACACTGACACACTGACTAACTAACACACACACACTATAGACCTCCACTACACACTGACACACTGACTAACTAGCACACACACACACACACTATAGACCTCCACTACACACTGACACACTGACTAACTAGCACACACACACTATAGACCTCCACTACACACTAACACACTGACTAACTAGCACACACACACACTATAGACCTCCACTACACACTAACACACTGACTAACTAGCACACACACACACTATAGACCTCCACTACACACTGACACACTGACTAACTAGCACACACACACACACACACTATAGACCTCCACTACACACTGACACACTGACTAACTAGCACACACACACACTATAGACCTCCACTACACACTAACACACTGACTAACTAGCACACACACACACTATAGACCTCCACTACACACTGACACACTGACTAACTAGCACACACACACACTATAGACCTCCACTACACACTGACACACTGACTAACTAGCACACACACACACTATAGACCTCCATTACACACTGACACACTGACTAACTAGCACACACACACTATAGACCTCCACTACACACTAACACACTGACTAACTAGCACACACACACTATAGACCTCCACTACACACTAACACACTGACTAACTAGCACACACACACACTATAGACCTCCACTACACACTAACACACTGACTAACTAGCACACACACACTATAGACCTCCACTACACACTAACACACTGACTAACTAGCACACACACACACACACTATAGACCTCCACTACACACTAACACACTGACTAACTAACACACACACACTATAGACCTCCACTACACACTGACACACTGACTAACTAGCACACACACACACTATAGACCTCCACTACACACTAACACACTGACTAACTAGCACACACACACACACTATAGACCTCCACTACACACTAACACACTGACTAACTAGCACACACACACACACTATAGACCTCCACTACACACTAACACACTGACTAACTAGCACACACACACACACTATAGACCTCCACTACACACTAACACACTGACTAACTAGCACACACACACACTATAGACCTCCACTACACACTAACACACTGACTAACTAGCACACACACACACTATAGACCTCCACTACACACTGACACACTGACTAACTAGCACACACACACACACACACTATAGACCTCCACTACACACTAACACACTGACTAACTAACACACACACACTATAGACCTCCACTACACACTGACACACTGACTAACTAGCACACACACACACTATAGACCTCCACTACACACTAACACACTGACTAACTAGCACACACACACTATAGACCTCCACTACACACTAACACACTGACTAACTAGCACACACACACACACTATAGACCTCCACTACACACTAACACACTGACTAACTAGCACACACACACACACTATAGACCTCCACTACACACTAACACACTGACTAACTAGCACACACACACACACACTATAGACCTCCACTACACACTAACACACTGACTAACTAGCACACACACACACTATAGACCTCCACTACACACTAACACACTGACTAACTAACACACACACACTATAGACCTCCACTACACACTAACACACTGACTAACTAACACACACACACTATAGACCTCCACTACACACTAACACACTGACTAACTAACACACACACACACACTATAGACCTCCACTAACTTTTTTACTCTACACACTGAGGATCTGGAGCTCAGAGGTCAACTAGTTTTGATATTAAATCGGTTAAATCGGCCCGTTTGCTTCCATCACTTGCGTCCGGCTGTTAACGGCGGTGACAAACACGGTGGTTTGGTTAGAAGCTTCGTGGAGAAATAAACCCGTTTGTGTGACACGTCCTCAACAGACGAGTAAACACATTTGGCCTCTTTTTCTTCTTTGGAGGCCGTGAAGCCTGTTTTAGGATGAAAGTGAAGGGCCGCCCGCCGTGTTGGCAGTGATGATTACGGCCCGGCGCTTTGCGGCTCAGAAGGCGGCTTCCACTTTGTCAGAGCTGAGATGTAAAGAAAGAGAAGGGGAAAGAGGAGCTCTGTTCAGGGGGATTGTGACGGCGGCGTGGACTCGACTCACGTGGACGTTATTTTGGCTGAAGCTAATTCTTCAGAGTTCAGGAGGAGGACAAGGACGGTTTTCTCCGCTGTCTTGCTTTTTGAGGCAGCGCTCCGGAGAGTCGCGGCGCTCCGGCAGGAACAGCGGCATCCAGGGCGAGAAATTAACGAGAGCTCGGGGACGAGAGTGTCCCTGAAATTAAGGTGACCCCGGCAGAACAACCGCGAGTGCAAACCTGATTAACTCTGCAGCTTCACACCTCTTATTAAATCCCATGTTTTCCACATCTGAGTGTGCACAGTATTTAGGTTTTATTTATCTGCCCGCAACTGTTTTCTGAAATTAACTTTGCAAAACACATTTAGCTCATTTTACAGCAGCCATTTAATTAATTAGATTTAATTACAGTAGCTGGAGCAGCGCGCTTCTGGTTTTCTTTATTAATGTTCATGTTTAACTTTGAGCTCCGCCTGTCGTTTCTGGGTCGAAACAGAAAACACCTCAGTTTAAGTACATTAAAGGAGCAGTCTGCAGTTATTCTATATATTTTTCCTCTTCAGACTCAAACCAACGTCCAACAAATGGGGGGAAATAGTGCATTTGTTGGGGACTATTTCCAGCAGCGGATGAATCCCCGTTTTGGTGCTTTATTTTAATTTTAAAGCTCTTTATAGTTTTACTCCCTTTCAGTTCTTTCATGTAGTGATTCATTGCTGTCAGCCTTCTTTCTATTCTTTTATTTTTATGTTTGTTTTATCTTTTTACGCAGTCTGACCATTTTTTTTTTTTTACAGCTGAGCACTTTCAGAGGTCTTTAATTGGCTTTAATTATTTACAGGTGAATATGGGACGACGATCAAAGGCAGGAACATTTTTTATTATGATGTTTTAAATGCAAGGAAAACATGAAGGAAGAAGCAGGCTGTTATATGTGAAAACATAAATGACTTTATATTTTCTCTCCTTTATCCAATCAAATCAGCTCAAATCTGATCATCTAGGTTTAATGTTCTCCGTCCATTTGGTCCAAATCTGGATAAACATTGACTTTGAGCGAAAATGACAACCTGTCCATGGTATATAGAGATATAGATATATCTATATCTATATATAGATAGATAGATATAGATGATATATAGATAAAAATATATAGATATATATCTTTATCTATAGGTATAGAGATAGAGATATAGAGATATATCTAGATAGATATATAGATAGATATAGATGATAGATAGATACATATAGATAAAGATATATAGATATATATCTTTATCTATAGATATAGATATAGAGAGATAGATATATAGATAGATATAGATAGATATAGATAGATATATAGATGATATATAGATATGGAGATATATAGATAAAGATATAGATATATATCTTTATCTATATATCTATATATAGATATATAGATAGATATAGAGAGATAGAGATAGATATATAGATATAGAAATAGATATAGATATATATAGATAAAGATATATAGATATATATCTTTTTTTAAACACTTTTTTAAGCCTTTTTTCCATCTTTTTTTCATCTTTGAACAACATTAGATGAGCTGGAAACTCCTCCTCCTCCTCCTCTTCCTCTTCCTCCTCTTCCTCCTCTTCCTCCTCTTCCTCCTCCTGACAGAAACCATGAGGCCACTAACAGGTTATTCCTTCTCTTCTCCTGTTGATGATACTTTCATGTTTCTGTCTTCACTCAAACATCTCAGCTGAGGTATTCGCTCGGTCCGGCCGGATGATCGCAGAGGTCACAAATATAAAAGTACCATAAATATAATCAGGAATATAATCTGTAAATCCGATGAGTTGATAAGCCACCTCCTCCACCACAATAAAGGGCCCGTAGCCCCTTCGACGTGAGCTAAGCAGATTAATCCCTTTTCATTCCCTGATGAGACCGTAATCTTACAGGATAACCTATGAACTCCACGTCTGCTCCTGTTTACCGTCATCGTGTCAAGCCGAAGGTCGGACATGTTGGTCCTGAGCAGCTAAACGTGGTCAGAGGTCACTGCGGTTATTTTATTTTTATTTACTGGACGTTTCCCCAACAAATGGACGTCTGATTAAACTCCTGTTTTTAATCTCTTGTTAGATTAAAACAAATTATTACAGAAGAATTAAAACTAAAACAAAAGCTTGCTGTGTTCATCTGAAGGAGAGAGGTGCACTACGACTCCCAGGGTGCATTTCACCAGCAAAGGGCCAATCACAGGATAACAGAGTACAGTACCTGTGTTACTCAGAGTACTGCACCTCCTCCTCTGTAACAGTACTGCACCTCCTCCTCCTCTGTAACAGTACTGCACCTCCTCCTCTGTAACACTACTGCACCTCCTCCTCCTCTGTAACAGTACTGCACCTCCTCCTCCTCCTCTGTAACACTACTGCACCTCCTCCTCCTCTGTAACAGTACTGCACCTCCTCCTCTGTAACAGTACTATACCTCCTCCTCCTCTGTAACAGTACTGCACCTCCTCCTCCTCCTCTGTAACAGTACTATACCTCCTCCTCCTCTGTAACAGTACTGCACCTCCTCCTCCTCCTCTGTAACAGTACTGCACCTCCTCCTCTGTAACAGTACTGTATCACCTCCTCCTCCTCTGTAACAGTACTGCACCTCCTCCTCCTCCTCTGTAACAGTACTGCACCTCCTCCTCCTCTGTAACAGTACTGCACCTCCTCCTTCTCTGTAACAGTACTGCACCTCCTCCTCCTCCTCCTCCTCCTCTGTAACAGTACAGCTCCTCCTCCTCCTCTGTAACAGTACAGCTCCTCCTCCTCCTCTGTAACAGTACAGCACCTCCTCCTCCTCCTCTGTAACAGCACTGCACCTCCTCCTCCTCTGTAACAGTACAGCACCTCCTCCTCCTCTGTAACAGCACTGCACCTCCTCCTCCTCTGTAACAGTACAGCACCTCCTCCTCCTCTGTAACAGCACTGCACCTCCTCCTCCTCTGTAACAGCACTGCACCTCCTCCTCCTCTGTAACAGTACTGCACCTCCTCCTCCTCCTCTGTAACAGCACTGCACCTCCTCCTCCTCTGTAACAGCACTGCACCTCCTCCTCCTCCTCTGTAACAGTACAGCACCTCCTCCTCCTCCTCTGTAACAGTACTGTACCTCCTCCTCCTCTGTAACAGTACTGCACCTCCTCCTCCTCTCTAACAGTACTGCACCTCCTCCTCTGTAACAGTACTGCACCTCCTCCTCCTCTGTAACACTACTGTATCTCCTCCTCCTCCTCTGTAACAGTACTGTATCTCCTCCTCTGTAACAGTACTGCACCTCCTCCTCTGTAACAGTACTGTATCTCCTCCTCCTCCTCCTCCTCCTCTGTAACACTACTGCACCTCCTCCTCCTCCTCCTCTGTTCAGCGCTGGGGAACATGAATATCCTCACGGTCACAATATTGATACAGCTCAACACGTCTGAAACGGTTCAATACCACCAATCGTTTCTTATTTCTTGGGCGCTGATGAGGCGGCTCGGGGAGGTGGTGTTAGGGGACGGAGGAGGCGCGTGTGATGGATGGAACGCCGCTCCCGCTCGTCTGCAGGTTATCAGACGACACAATAGACGAGGCCGCAGACAGATATTGATCTCCGAGCGAGTTCTCCATCTGTCATGTTAATCCGGGCGCCGCGGGACTCTTAGCCGGCACGAGCTCCGTCTGATCAAACGCCCTCTGCCAGGCTGAGACTCCGAGGGGTTAAAGGTCAACAGGGAGATTTCACTTGACGGCATCACAGGCGGCGCATCGCTTTGATTGTTGTGCCAGAAGAACTTCACCGGTTTCTAGACTGCATTACAGCTGATGCACTAGATTTAACCTCTCGACATATCTAAGGTCTGCTGTATCGCTGCCTTCAAAGGGACCAGACTCCATTGACAAAAACAGTAATTTTACTGAGCAGAACACAGGATTCACTGGTTGGTTTGTTTGTGTTATTGTGTCACTTTGGTGTTTTTTAAAAGGTGAGTGAGGATTTTAGGGTCCTGAAATATGAAGATTTACCATTCCCTGTTTTTACAGTGCACGTAATGATTATTTTCTGCACTGATTAATCAATGAATTGAGTTATTTTGTCTATTTCATGTCAGAAAATGGAAGAAAAGTGTATCTTCAAGAGCCATTATCTTGAATTTTTGGATCAGTGGTTGACAAAACAAGTGACATCTCATAGACAAAATGACTGATTTATTAGGGGAGATGAATCGATAATGATTATTTCTGAACTGTGTGTGTGTGTGTTAGGTTAGAATAGTATAGTTCCTTTATTGATCCTTCACAGGAAATTACACAGACAACAAACACTTTAGGCACAAAAACAGCAGTAAAAAAAGGAAACAATATATGAAAATATAAAATCTGTACAATCTAAAATAGAAGAATATAACTAGTTTACAATATCAAAAAATAAAAATAAATAGAAATATATTGTGCAAATATCCAGATATCAAGTAAAATAAGGTGCAGAGAACAGAAACAAACTGTTGGTTTGTTTATTCCACATTAAAAGTCTTTTTTTTTTTTTTTTAAATATGGATGCGGTGAAACGACAGCAGCTTTTTGAACTGAGCTCAGAATCACATTTTCTACTCTGTGTGCTGACCTGAAAAAAACATTAAAAACTCCACCTGTTGGCAGCAAAATAAGGCGGGTAGCTCGCTGCTGCTGTGAATACACAAACGCTGAATTCAGAGCGTTGGTCTGTCTGTTAGCGGGATGCTTTTTGAGGAGACGCTTTTTTAGTTTGGCACTGAAATGCTCTGCAGTAACTTTATTCAGATTTGTGCCAGTTTAGCGTTTTTATTGAGTCCTGAGGTGAAACGTAGCGACGGTGACGACTCTCTCCGAGCGGAGGTGGAGGAGAATCATCAGTTCACTGTTCTTATCTTAAGTTATTCACAGGTTTTTGTACACTGTTTAGAAAGTTTATGTTGAAATAATGAAGAAGCGTCGTATTCCTCCACATTATTCATACTGTTGTATTATTTAGACTGATGTGACACATAAATGTCTGTTTATGTTCATCACCGATTCATCTTATCCTCTCAATTAGTCTAGAAAACAGTAGAAAAACCTGTTAAAAGCTTAAAGCGACGTCATCAGATGTCTTGTTTTGTCCAAGTAACATTTCAAAACTCAAAAATATTGCATTTATTATATTACAAAGCCAAAGAAATATCAGTTTTTGGCACATTTGCTTAAAAAAAAGGACTTAAAAGACTAACAGATCGTCAAAATAGCTGCCGATTAACCTTCTGTCGAGCTGATTGATTGACTGTTGCAGCTCTAAGATCCAAAATTAGCTGTAATTTAGTCTTAATGTGTCTCGGCGGTTGACAGATCAATAGGCGGTCGCTGTGATGGTGTTTTGAAACATGACGAAAGAGTAATTGACGCTGAAACTTTGGACTATTTTAGAAATTGATGGATCACTTGGTGCCTCTCTTGGCCGTATACTGTGTTTGGTTCTTTGATTCTTCACCACTTCCTGACATTTTATAGCCCAGATGATCCGTCGGATAACGGAGGAATTAGTCTGCACAAACGGCCACCGATGCAAAAACACAGAGGAAGTTGTGTTGTGTACGCGAGCTGTGTTTGTGTCATGACGGAGCAGCTGGAGGAGTTTTGTATTTCCTGCACGTTAACGCTGGAAAGGAGCCTCGATGCAGCACCTTGACTTTGTGCTGTTTCGTGCCCTTGAGTGCTGAATCATCAGAACTCCACAGTAGATTCACAGAGTAGAAAGAAAAAAAAGACTCGCAGCAGATTTGTTAGAGGCATCTTTTCTATTTTTTTCTTGGCCTGTATTTTTTTTTTTTTTCACCCCCTCGGTACAGCTTGGATTTATTCAGCCAATATTATTTGTAAATGCAAAATGTTATTTGACTTATTGGGGTTTTTGTTTTTATAGATGTTGTTCCTCTGCAGTCTTCTAAAGCTGAGGGAAAGGTGAGGCAGAGATGCTGCATGAGGTGAAATGTGCAGAAAGATAGTTGTTGTAGTTTGGTAGTTTTTAAAGCCACCAGACTCCATTGACAAAAACAGTCATTTAATGTTGCAGAGCAAAAGCTTCGATTGGTTAGTTTTTTGTGTTATTGTGGGACTTTTGTGTTTCAGACTGTTAGTTTGAATCTAACACAATATTTTTGCAACACACAATAACACAAACAATCTATTCGATAGAGGGAGCGGGAGACCAGCAGCTCCTGTGTCCTGCCAGTTAAAACCACCGTTTTTGTGAATGGAGTCTGGTGTGTGTGCAGAGAGCGATATAACGGCCACCAGACCAAAGCCACCAAACTCCATTGACAAAAACAATATTTTTATCTCACAGAACATGGAAGCTGCTTATCTAGTTGCTATGACTTTGGTGTTTAAAAACTTTATTTTAGATCTAAACTAACCCTTTAAAACACCAAAGTCACACAATGAGACCAACAAGCTAACCAACGGAGGAAGGGGTACACCAGCAACTCCTGTTATCTGTGAGGTAAAATCCCTGTTTTTATGAATGGAGTCTGGTGTGTGTGCAGAGAGCGATATGACGGCTGTTTGTGGTTAAACCAAAAGGATCTTCCAGGTCTCTCTCTGTAGGGATCCTTTCCATGATGCTGTCACACACTTAGAATAACACTCTGAGCCTGTCAGTGGATCAAACAGTTGCACCAAAAGATTACGATGCAGCAGTGGTAGCCTGTTCGTGGCTGCTACCTGAGGCGACCCACTGGACCAATTCCAAACTGTCTGCGCCCACTAGTCATTACAAACCCAAAATATGAAAATAAAACAGGGCCCAGGTTTAAAAATACCAAAGTTCTCCTTTAGTTTGGACTCATTTTCCAGCACCGGAAAGGGACAAAATGTGGATTTGTGTCCCACTTTATTATCTCGTGCTTAGTTTTCAATGGCCACAAAAGAGTCTCCCTGTTAAACCAGTGAAGCCGTGATAACAGAAGAAGTAGCCGCTCTCACTTGACTGAAAATGAGAGCAGAATCCATTTATTTCAGAGTCGCCCCGGAGCAGCACAAAAGCTCCGCTGATGTCTCTGTGTAAGAGCCCAGTTTGGACGTGAATGGAAAGTGATTGTGGAGACGCTCATCTCTGCAACAAAAGAGCTCCGGACACACCAGACACGAGCCGAAGGAGCGCTCCGGCTTAGCTGAGCCACGAGCTTAGCCGGTCAAATGTACAAAGTCTTCACAAAGTGAGTTTCTACTCTATTGACCGTGCTGTCGGGGAGCTGCAGGGGTTGGTGTGGAGTTCAGCTAATGCACCGCAGAGCGAAATCAACCGATGAATCTACTCACTGTGAAGCTGAAAAATAATTAGTTTGTCTTTTACTATCTTCCACTTTCTTTTTCTGTGTGTTTATAACACAAAATAAGTGTCGTACAGATTCAGGGGCTTCAGGAAATTGATGAATGATGGTTATTTTTCACTATTTTTGTAATTGATTATATACGTGAAGTGAAAGACTAGCGCCAACATGCTTGATCCATCAATCTGACAACGCTTCCGTCCTGCTTTGGTGCCTTACCTGGTCAGCATGTTTGAACAATGGAAGCTCATCCACCCATGTTGGAGGTGTCAGTTTTTATTTGAAAACAAAAATTGATGGAAGTGAGCTTTCAATTTCCATCAACGACATCAAAAACTGTTAACCGCTGCTTATTTGCAGCAATAAGAAACAAAACACACGACACAGCGTAACGATGCTCTGAAGCTGCTCCTTTGGACACGTGGACATTGGCGGACTGACGGAGACATTAACAACATGAACTACAGAAATGGGGGAAAAAAAATCCTCCACTGGTGATTTGTGGACGTTTGGAAGTGGAAAAGCCACAGTCCTGATAGCCGTTAGCTTGCCAACCACCCAAAGTTTTTGTAGATTTAACCTCCAACAAAAGACTGTCAGTCATCCGTAAACTTAAAGGACTCCATGTTACTCCTCATCTTCTACTGCTACTCTATCAAAGCATCATTCAGTCAGTTCTACTGTGTTGTTCCACCTGTTTCTTCACCACGCTCACTACCAGAAACCCTCGAGGGGAACCAACACTGCTGCTAAAATAATACACTACTCACCAAAAGTTAGGGATATTCAACTTTCAGGTGAAATCTATGGAAAATATAAAAAGTGAATGCTACAGTGATATTATATCATGAAAGTAGGACATTTAAGTAGAAGCATGCACTGGTGATTTTATTCATCTCAAACAATTTATTTAAAGAAAATCTAACAACAGTGGTAGGTATACCACAACAAAACATTTTCAGTGTCTCAATAAATTGGGACGTGGCCAAAGGACGTCCACTCCTCTCCTTTCTGTGACTCTTCCAGTCTCTGTATCACTGTTCCAACCTCCTGATGACACTCTGTGACCCTCTAAGCTCAGTGAACACCTCCGTCTGAGGACTTCCTGTTTGAAGCCTCCAGTGTTGAGGTGCTGCTGATCAACTGTTAGGTGTCGTCTTGGTCTCATGATGTCAGAATGTGAACAGCAGGATGAGGAGGACTGTTTAAATACCAATTCTACCTGAAGCAGGAAATGTATTGGTGGATTCATGGATCAAACCTGTTGTGAATGTTGCTGTTAAGCTTCTTGTTAGAGAACAGCAGCTGGTGCAGAAAGTACTGAGACACTGAACAGTTGGACATGTGCATTCAAAGGTTTAGAGAAGGTCACATTAAGTTCACCTGGAAAGGTTAGAATGTATTTTAGGTTCATCCTGAAACTTCACCTGAAAGCTGAATATCCCTAACTTTTAGTGAGTAGTGTGTGTCTTCCCACACCCAATCTCACTGAACTCAATAACAGCTATAACACGCATTGCAAACTCAATAGAACAGGAACAACAGACCCCGCTGAGTGTGACTATGGCTGTTTGCTTGGTTGTGTAAAGGTAGTAGGAAGTGTTGTCAAGTCTACTGTCTGACTGTCAGTTTGTCAAGCAGAATCAGTGCTGTGAAAAAGAATTTCCCCCCTGGGGACAATAAAGTCTAATAATAATGATAATTATGATAATAATAATAATAATGATAATAACTTCATCCTCCGCTCCATAAATCCACCAGCAAACCAACTGCAGCTCACCGGCCGGATCACGGAGGCAACGCTGCCTTCACTGACCTCACAAAGCTTTTTTTATTAGCAGCTAGAGGCTTCACGTGGTTTTGACTTTGTTGGCCAAGCAGCAAATTTCTATAAACGTCTATAAAATGTTCTGAATTTTTGCTGTGAAAATGATTCGATGATCAAAGTAGTTGGATATTTTTTTTAAACCCAGGTCCTATTTGTACATGTTTTTGTCTTGAAATGACTGGTAGGTACAAAATATTTTGGAACTGGTCCAATAGATCATCAAACAGGCTTCACTGCTCGCCAGCTGACAGGCCAGGCTTAAAAAAATATGGCACTTACCCTTTAACTGTAAGAAAACAGACGGCCTGCAGGCTGTGAGAGGCGCTGTTCATATGTTCCTCTTTAAATTGACCTAAAATAAAAACTATAACAGACGGAGAGTTCATTGTTTTTGCAGCTGAAAGCTCAGACTTCGTTCTCGAGTTGCACGTTGACGAGACTCTGAGGAAATCTTTCTGTTCTATCAGACCTCCGTCGCTCAGAAAGTAGAACCTGAAACACTTCAGATCTCCTCTGGAGGGTTCACAGATCTTTAGATCCACTGTTGTTCTGGATCAACATGTTCTCTGTCTCTCTTTAGTCTCCTCTGATGAACAACATGTCTGAAGTCTTTTCTCACTCATTCTGCTTCACTGACTTCTGGAACCTTCTAGCTGAGGTTGGACACATTTTAGGGACATGAAGAAGAAGAAGATCCTCCAAGAAACGACATCACCAGAAGAAGAAGCAGCAGGAGCGAGGACGCAGCGTTTAGAGATCGGAGGTTTAGCTTGAAAGTGTGATGAGGGTCTGTGTTGTCATCGTGAGTCTGGATGAGCACTGATCCCCTCAGCTCAGTCTGCCAGGACGCTGAGGTAACAACACCTGAGATAACTAACGCAGCAGGTGGAGGTTTGAATGAATAGATTTCTCCTTTTGAATGTTGGAGATTATTTCCAGTCGGTCAGTTTACAGATTAATTGTCTGATCGGTGGATTTTCCTCGTTATTCCTCGTCTTTGAGAGACTTTCTGCTGTTTTCTAAACCTGGTCTGATGAGCCGTCACTCAAACTGTGTCACCGTTAACTGAAACCACAAACCGAACCCCCCCACCCGGGCCCCGTTTGAATACGACGAGGACGTCGTATTCAAACGGGGCCCTCAGTTTGTCGAACTCTCTCCTGAATATGAGAAAGTTTCTCCTCTAAAACATCAGGATTTGTTTGTCGTTTCCGTCAACATGGAGCCAAAAGGGTGTGTTCGTCTACGGTTTCCTCCCAGGCCCCCCAAACCAGAATATTTTCAGGGTTTTTTGGGGGGGTTGGGGGGTTGGGGGGGTCCCACAGAGGCGGCGGTGAGGAGATCAGTCGCCGATGTTTTCAGTTTTCACTTCCAAAAATATTTTGGTCTCTGCTCCCCTGTCGAGTGGTTTTAAACTTAGCGCAGCAGCTGTGACTTGTTGACCCCCCCCCCCTCCTGGGTCAACAAGTCACAGTGAGGGAGGGGTGGTTT